>NC_051074.1:2924566-2972066 GCF_004664715.2 Peromyscus leucopus
ATAGTATATTGATAAGCCAGGAGCTATCAAGACCTTTACTTTTCTTTTTTCTCCGTCAGAACTATGCAGCACCCAGTACAATAGGATGTGGGAATGTTGAGTGAGTTTCCTCTGGGGCCTGGTGGAATGGAAGTTCCAACTGTGTGTGTGTGGAATGGGACATGGGGAGGGGCACAGGGCCTGATTGGCATCTGACAGCACAGAGAGGCACAAACAGGCGAGCTTAGAAGTAGCAATGCTGGCTTGCTATAATGAAGGGGAAGCGCTGGGGGTAGAGCTGGAGAGGACCTCAGTGGTTAAGAGAATTTACTGCGCTTGCAGAAGACCTAGGGTTGAGTCCCAGCATCCACATGATGGCTCAGTACTGTCTGCAGGGGACCTGATGGCCTCCTTTGACTTCCACAGGCTCCTGCATGCACTTGGTATATGTGTGTGTGTGTTGGGGGGAAATAGATAGATAGATAGATAGAGTGATAGAGTGATAGAGTGATGATAGAGTGATAGATAACTTTTAAAAAGAAATCTTAGTTTCGCCTGGGCACACTCCTTTAATCCCAGAACTTGGGAGGCAGCGGCAGGCGGATCTCTATGAGTTCGAGGCCAGCCTGGTCTACAGTGCAAGGTCCAGGAAAGGTGCAAAGCTACACAGAGAAACCCTGTCTCGAAAAACCAAAACAGAAAAGAAATCCCAGTTTCCATGAACTGCCTTGGGAGGAAAAAGGATCACCCTCTGGCAGTGGACCAGAGAGACTACCACATTATTCTTGCCACTTAAGTACAGAATTTTTTTCCTTTTAACATTTATTCATTTATCTTGAGGGGGTGTGTTCAAGGACGCACATGTGGACACTCCTGCCACAGTGTGCAAGTGGAGGTCAGAGGACGACGTACAGGAGTCAGTTGTCTCCCACCATGTGAGTCCCAGGGATCGAACCCACGTCGTCAGGTTTGGCGGCAATCTCTTTACCTACTGAACCATCTCACTGGCCTGAGAACTGACATTTTAATACACTAAGCTCTGCAGTGGAAATCTAGTAGAACATTGTATCTATGGCAAACATTATCACAGAACAGGTGTTTTTCACTGCATCTAAGGTAAACTTCAGGATGAATAGTTGTTTTCTAGAAGTACTTTGCTTGTTTTCTGTGATTGGTAAGAGTTGTCTTTCACAGGGGCTCTTCAGCCTTTGCATGAGGCTGGTCAGGAGACTATCTCCGCACACCTGGATATCTCAGATTACTGGGCACAGTAAACACAGCACAACAAGGACTTAAGTAATGCATGTGTGATGCTTTTCTTCAGAAGGACATACAGATGGCATTCAGAACTTGTTTTACCCAAAAAACAATTTTTGTGTAACAATTAATAAATAAGTCTTTGCTCAGCTGTTCAAGGTTCAGTTCACAGAAACTGCTCCTCCCTGATGCCAGAGGGCCTAAAATTCATCTTGGAGTGACTTTCTTTGATCATCCAGGCAATACAGAACACCCGACATTTGGCTCTGATTTCATGGGTTCAGAGAAAATAGGGGTCCCGATTCCAGAACTAGAGGTAAAGTATGTTCGGGTGTAGGCAAAACTCCAGGATTTGGCTTGGACATGGGGGATTTAAATTCCTATCTCAGGAGCAGCAAAATGTACAGTTGCCAAAATGCTTATTAAAAGGAGAAGCATTAACTGTGCAACTATTGCAAATATTACAGCTACAAATAGAATGGTTTCTGAAACAAAAAATAAATCAAGGAAAAGGGCCCTTCCTGGTGTAAAAAGGGGGAAGTGTTTAACCAAGAAAAAAGGATTTTCCTAGTAGAAGAGAAAGTGCTTAATCCAGGCCTACAAATAGGAAGCCTCAAGAGGCAGAAAATAAAGCCTCTTCCCAGGAGAAACAGAGGAGAAAGGCGCTTTCCGATAGACCAAAATGAATTAACGTCAGCCGGAACTCGGCGCTCGCTGGCTGTGGCCCGCCTTTTCAGCTCAGGGCCCACCAGCGCAGGCCACCACCACCTGCATCCCACGGAAGACGACGGACAGGGCTCCATGGCTGCAGCGTGAACTAACACAGCCGGCCCAGAACTTAGAAGTTTCTTGTTTGCTTAATTTTGGTTTAAATGTTCTTTTTTTTTTTTTTTTTTTTTTTTTTTTTTTTTTTTTTAATCAGAGTAGGAATAACTCATTATTAACGAATGGGAAATGTTTTTCTATTTTCACTTTTTCCTAATAATGGGAATAACTTAATATCAATGATCCCTTCCAAACCAGAAATACACTCACATCTCAACCTTTTGGGCTTCTGAAGCCTGGGGCACTACATCAAGTAGGTGATGTGAAGTCAGGGATACCTGGGGAGGGAGTCAAAATTGGACCAATCAGAAGTGAGGAAGGCCAAGGGCAGGGAAAAGAAGATTCCTAGGGCTCTGATATTGAAGTTGAACATCTCCTGCCTTTTAAGCTGAAAGAGGCTTCGTGCTCCTGCGGCCTTTGATCGCTGGCCAAGATGAACAGTTTGGCACAGAGGAAACCAGGCCTTCGAGTATGAAAAAGATGAAAGCTGAAATACCCAAGGGGTGAAAATGTACAAAAGAAGATGTGAAAGCAAAATAATTAAGAAAGTTATTCGATAGCCAGAGAAAGATCAGCTGATTTCTAAGAAAAGTTTGCTGAAGTCAAGTTATCCAGAAGAGTAAGTTCCCCTAGGTAAGGCAATGTCTGTCTGTGATGAGTATTTCTTAAGCAATTTTATTAATTAATTCTGAGACAGGGGCTCAACCCTGTAGCCCTGACTGGCCTTGAACCCACAGAGATCCACCTTCCTCTGCCTTCCAGGTGCTGGGAGTAAAGGTGTGCGCCATGTCAGCACCTGGTGCCTGCAGACCCCAGAGAGGGCACAGATCCCCTGGGACTGCGTTGCAGATGGTTGTGAGCCATGTGGGTGCTGGGAATCGAACCTGGGTCTTCTGGGAGAGCAGCCATTTCTCCAGTCTGGTTCATTCTTTCTTTCTTTTTTTGTTTCTTCCTTTCCTTCCTTCCTTCCTCCTCCTCCTCCTTTTCTTTCTCTCTTTTTTTCTGAGACAGGGTCTTACCATATAACTTTGTCTGGCCTTGAACTTGCTCTGTAGACCAGACCAGACTCAGATCAAAGAGATCCACCTGCCTATGCCTCCCAGGTGCTGGGAATAAAAGTGCACACCATCATGACATTATTATTACTATTACTATTATTTGTAATAGTTTTAGTAGTAGTGATTTAGTGGGGTTTTTTTGTTTTGATTTGTTTTGGTGTGTGTGTATGTGGGCGTGTGTGTGCCATAGTACATGTGTGGAGATCAGAGGATGACTTGGGAGTGACAGTTTTTGGTTTTTAGTTTTTGGAAACAAGGTTTCTCTGTGTATCCCTGGCTGTCCTGGAATTCGCCCTGTAGACCAGACCAGTCTCAAATCCAAAGAGATCCACCCTCCTCTGCTTCCGGAGTGCTGGGATTGAAAGTTAGGCCACCACTGCCTGGCAGCTTCAAGTTTTTTGTTGTTGTTTGTCAACACTTTCTCTGCGTAGCTGTCTCTGGAACTCCTCTGTAGACCAGGCTGACCTCGAACTCACAGAGATCCACCCCCTGCCTCTGCCTCCCGAGTGCTGGGATTAAAGGCGTGCGCTGCCGCCGCCGCCACCGCCGCCCGCCGCCGCCACCACCACCACCACCCAGCTGCTTCAGGGTTTTTAAGGCACGGTCTTCCCAGCTGTTTCTGCGTCTGCACTATGTGCTCCAGGCTAACTGGTCCCCAGCTCCTGGGCAATCTTACATCTCCACCTCCCATCTCACAGTAGGTTCTGGACTACAGACATGTGCCACTTGATCCAGCTTTCCTTTTTTTTCCACGGGGTTCTGAGGATTGCTTTTGGGTTGTCAAGCTCTCATCATGGAGCCATCTTGCCAGCTCAGCATTCCGCTTCGTTCCTCTGCTCCCCTGACCCTGGCCACTGGGTAAGTACCATCTCCCCTGGTCAGGGCTCAGTCTCAAAACCTTCCCAGGCTTTCATAGATTCTGTGGGCTATCCTTTTGGTCTCCAGGGCTGTTAAGAGTCACCGTGTGGGGAAAACAAAACAAACAAACAAACAAAAAAGAAAGAAAAACCACTGCTAAGTCCCTGGGCTCCAGCCAAGGAACCATCTGCCCAAGCCCGTTAACGCTGCACTGTGAGGATCTGCTGTCTGCCTCCGCTCTGCCTCTTTGGAAGACTCTACTTGCCTCTTTGGGAAATGCAATTTATTTTTCTTCAGGGTCATTTGCCTGTGTGTGTGTGTGACCCAGGGCATGCTGGGCAAGTGTGGTACCACTGTGAGGTGTTTCCAGCCCTGGCCATTCGCTTTTTACTTAATTACATGTCCATCATGCAAAATTACCCAAGAGTGCTGAAGGCGAACCTCAGTTGAGGGAGCGTTTGTGTAGCACGTCTGAAGCTATGCATAAGCCACATGAGCTGGGCACACACCCGTCCAAAGCCTTAGGTTTAAGTCTCTGCACCCTACAAAATAATAAATACTCCCTCCAGTACGCCCCAGTGTGAATTCTGACCATAAATGGAAGCGCTATTACCAGATTTGGAGGAGAGAAGTAGAAGCCAATACTCTCCAGCCATACATTGAGACGAGCGGAGAAAATCCTTGCTGGCATCTGTCCCCTCGTGTCCAGGCAGTAAGCAGTGGAGATCTTTGCAGAGGGTTCCTGTAGCTACAGGTCTCCCCCTAGTGATCGTCTGCTTTACAGCCTTGGCTGCCCGTGAAGATAGTAATCTCTCCCTACTGTTCTTTCTCTCCTAGAATCTCCCTGACTTTTCCTTCCCACACCCTCTAATTCTTCTGCAAATCTATGATCCCCTGTATCAACTCTCTTCCTATTCAAATGCCTAGAGAAACAGGGTCATGTAGGTGAAGTGTGGAGTCCCAGTATCTCTGAAGTCCTTGTTTCCAAGCTAAACTGACAACCAGGTATAATGGTTGATTTCGAGAGTCAACTTGACTGGATTGGGGGATACCTAGACAATCAGTAAATTACTTTGAGTTGTTTGTGTAAGGGTGCTTCTGTAGCATGCTGGCCTATGAGTCTTACTATGTAGCCTAGGCCATGTTTCTGCCTCCCCTCTCAAGTGATGGAATTACAGATGTGCACCATCATACCCAATTCATTTATGTTTGTGTTTAAAGACACCTTGCTGCTGCAGGGCAGTGGTGGTGCATGCCTTTAATCCCAGCACTTGAGAGGCAGAACCAGGCGGATCTCTGTGAGTTCGAGGCCAGCCTGGTCTACAGAGAAATATCCAGGACAGCACCAAAGCTACACAGAGAAACCTTTCTCAAAATCCCCCCCCCAAAAAAAATAATAATAAAATGAAGACACCTTGCTGGGGCTGGCTGGAGGGGTAAAAATAAGAACACCTTACTTAGTGTACATTATTGGTTCCTTAGCAGTGAACTTATGACGGGCAGCACCATAACTCATGCTGAATTTCCCCTGAAAGGCATGCCACAACCTTCTTGCATTAGGAATACAAGTCAGCTCTTGAGAACTGCATGTGGGGATCACATTCAGCAGGAAAATCATCAGTAAAAGTACAACCTGCAAAAACTGGGGGACTAGAATTTGAAAAAAAAAATAATTATTTATAGTATGAGAATGGAATAAAATAGTAGGAAATCACTGTCTATGGATCAAAGATTTTGCCACTCTGTATGCTATGTGTAGGATAAAAGAGCCAGCGAAGAAACACACCCTGGCCCTGGAACCAGAGCCAGACACACACTCTGCCCCTGACCAATTCAGCATAAAACCAACCAATCCCTGAGCACAAAATCCAGCCAATCTCCAAGCTCAGAGATTGAAGTCTAACTAATTCCTACCCTGAAAATCTCCACCCTGTAAAAACTCCACTCCTAAGAAGCCCTATATAAGCCCTGTACATTTTCAGTTGGGAGCTGCCTTTTTCCACCACGGCAGAGGAAGGCACTCTCCTGGATTCTTCTCTCCCAATAAATCTCTTGAATGAGGTTTGGGTGAGACTCTCCCCCAGTGAAGTGGGGCAGAGAATTAAACTTGTCACTGGAGTGGAAGTGGAGCAGAACTGTAACACTTTCACTGGGGAATCCTTCCCCTAGTGGAGCAGAGTTGTACTCTGGCCAACTGAGCAGAACTGTAGCAACTTTACAAGGAAAAACCTCTCCTGCCAGAGCAGAGTTGTTATGTTGGGGAAACCTTTCCCTAGAGCAAGGCTGTGAGCTGCTATGATTACAGTGACTTTGTGGTATTCTTTGGCTCCTGACCGCCAGTATCCCTTCCCATCCAAGCTGCAATGCTTACACTATGAATGGTCAATATAATCAACTAATTAATTTTAAATAATTAATTAGTTTTTAGGCTCACTGTGTCACTCTGGCTGGCCTGGAACTCGCTATGTAGACCAGTCTGATCTCAAACTCATAATAAAAAAAAAATCTACCTACCTCTGACTCCTGAGTTCTGGAATGAAGCTCCCATGCCAGGCAAATTTTTATTTTTATTCTTATTTATGTATCTTATGTTTGCTTATCTGATCTCAAACTCATAATAAAAAAAAAATCTACCTACCTCTGACTCCTGAGTTCTGGAATGAAGCTCCCATGCCAGGCAAATTTTTATTTTTATTATTATTTATGTATCTTATGTTTGCTTATCTGTATATACACTATGTATGTGCATACCCATGGAGGTCAGAAGAGGGTATCGGAACTCCTGGAACTGGAGTTAATAGGCAGTTGTGAGCCAATATCGGGAACTACGGGGGTCCAGTCCCTCTATAGTCCCCTCCCAGGGTCTGGGAAGAATCTACAACCAGCTGATAATTAATCTTTGATGAAAAGAAATGAATCTATCTATGTACACGAAACTCTTTAGTCCATATATTATTTTGTGTCAGTTCTCTCTCTACCAGCTTATACTCTGCTCTCATTTTTAGCTCCTTTCTTGTCCAATTTCTCCTTACATTTATCTATTGTCCCCTCTAAGTTCTATCTTAATTCCTTCTTTTAGATCTGCCCCTTCTAGGTTCTCATCCATCTAGTTCTTCCCCATACCAGCTCCAGCCTCTTCTCTTTCTCTCTCGTCTTGTTCTTCCCCATCTGGTTCTTGCTCATCTTCCATCTCGTCCCTCTAGTCCTCTCTTCTAGCCCGTCAGTCTAGTTCTTCCCCATCTCAGTTTGTTCCTCTCAAACTCTTACCCATCTAGTTCTTCCATTCTCTTTTCTCCTCTCCCTCGTCCAGTGCCCTGGAAGTCCTGGTATATATACACTTACAAGCAGTATTCCCTTAGCAGTGTAAAGCCAGGCTTCCAGGGTCAAACGGAGGGGTGATAAGAATCTCATAGAGACACCAGGCATTGGTGGCGCATGTCTTTAATCCCAGCACTTGGGAGGCAGAGGCAGACAGATCTCTGTGAGTTCGAGGCCAGCCTGGTCTACCAAGTGAGATCCAGGACAGGTGCAAAGCTACACAGAGAAACCCTGTCTCGGAAAAAAAAAAAAAAAATCACGTAGAGGCAATAATGGTTATTTATCATTTGCAACCCCAAAGGGAAGTGACCAATGGGGAAATGAATTAACTAAAGGCTAAATTCGGGTAATATCTAAGAAGAGGGATCTTATGTGCTCAACTATAGTCTTAAATGTGATTAGTAGAGAATGTTAAGAATCTATAAGTTTCTAGGTCAATGGGAAAAAATGAAATTGCCTTCTTTTTTCCTGTGGCTCCTATCTGTCCAAGCTATCTGCTGTTTTTCTGCAGGGTGGAGAAAGTGTGCTCAGTCGCTAGGCAACCTGTGTACAGGTAAATGCCTCTGGTGATAGTTAAAGGGAGATATGGAACTGGAGGTAAGATTTGGGAAAGGAGGAAGTTAAGCTTAATTAGCACATCCATCAGGCCCTCTCAAATAGGTAGCCTGGATGCTTAAGTCTGTTCTTAGAGAGTACAGAGGTATCTCTGATAAGGTACTTTCCTTATTATGATGATAATTACAGGGAGGCTTGAACTGGGGTTCTGGCTGAGCATAGCTGTTAGCACAGAAAGTTATCTAAATATTCCTAGAAGTGGTTAGGTAAGGAGTTAAAGGTCTATAAAGTTAGTAAGGCTGTAAGAAAGGAGGGTCTGAGCTAAATTGTGTAAAACTATTACTTAACGTCAGGTCATCCTGTCTCCTTGTGGAATTTACCTTAAATCAGGAGAAATTTGCCTTATTACTGTTAGTCCTTGAGAGTGGCTAAGGGAGATAGATAATCTGATTCCAGAGAAAGCCTTTCCTGAGGCTGTTCTCCAAATACCTGGAATGTGTATGTCCAGAGAGTGATCAGTCCACACTGTAAGCCCTTCTTAGGGAAAAGTCAATTGGGAAAAACTACGAAGGCACACATGATTTTCATAACAGAAGACAGCTGATATAAAACAAGCCAAATAACACCAAAAACTCCTTGGGATTTGGCTTCCTCTGGAGGAAATCCTTGATCCCTCCAAGTAGTGACTTTGCCATAACCAGCTGAGTTCTTATGATATATTCCTGTGGCCTGCAGCAAGCCAGCATGTAACCAAACCTGGGTCCTCTAGGACAGCCAATGCTCTTAGCCACCGAGCCATCTCTCCAACTCCTCAAGCACTGGTTTTTGAGTCACAAATTTTAGCAAAAATAAATTTGCAAATATGAAATCTGTGGATAATGAGGATTATGTTTGGGCTTTAGATCTAGAATGTTCCCCCAAAGGCTCACAAGTTGACGGCTTAATTCCCCAGCCCCTGGTGCTATAAGGGGCAATGGTGGAACCTTTAAGAGGAGGAGCCTTACTGGGCAGTGATGGTGCATGGCTTTAATTTCAACTCTTGGAGGCAGAGGCAGATGGATCTCCAAGTTCAAGGCCAGCCTGCTCTACAGAGTGAGTTCCAGGACAGCCAAGGCTACACAGAGAAACCCTGTCTTGAAAAATGGAAAAAAAAAAAAAAAGGTGGAGGGGCCTTGTTGGAGGAAAGTAGTGAGGGCATTCTCTTCCCTTGAAGGCTGTAACAGGGTAAGAAGACCCCGGCCCTTTTCTCTCTCACTGAATCTCGTGTGTGGCATAGGGTGCTGGGGATCAGACCTGGGGTCTTGGACAAGTACTTTACCAATGAAATACACTCACAGCCCCTAGACTTGGGTGATTGTGGAGACCGAGGACTCCAAATTCTGCAAGGGGAGTGTGACATTCTGCAGGAGCTGAAGTTCACATGCAGAAATATGTTATTGTTTCTCACTGCCGCTGGCCAAAAAAAATTATGATTCGACGCTTTAATACATCGACAAGCCAGGTGATCTCTGTGAGTTCGAGGCAGCCTACAAGAGTTCAGGAGGCACAAAGCTACATAGAAAAAAGTGACAAGCCACAGGAGATGGTTACAGCACATTAATTGTGTGCTGGGGATCTGAATTCAGTTCCACATGCATGCATGCATGGCAAGCACTTTCCTGGACCATCTCCCCAGCATAGGACCAGAATTTCCTTTTTTTTTTTTTTTTTTTTTTTTTTTTTTAAGATTTATTTATTTATTACGTATACAGCATGTATGACTGCAGGCCAGAAGAGGGCACCAGATCTCAGAGATGGTTGTGAGCCACCATGTGGTTGCTGGGAATTGAACTCAGTGCTCTTAACCTCTGAGCCATCTCTCCAGCCCCCCAGAATTTCTTATTCAGAATGTTTCCACCAGTCCTTGAGGCTTTTCAACCAAAGAATTATGTATATATGATCATTTAGGATAATCTCCTTTACTTAAGTCTGTTAAGTGTGTTCACAGCAGAGTTGGGGACGGTTGCCTGGGTAGACTAACATGTCAAAAGGCCATCAAGGTTCTTGAAAGAAATTGCAGATGCTTTCATACACACTACAGTAGCCCTGTTGAAGAAGGAAACTGTGATGATTTCCTCCTATCCAGTTTCACTTTCAGTCACAAACACAACAGGACACAAAAGCCATGGTATTTCCTTTGCTGAAAGAAAATGTTGTGGGTGATAGGATGAAGCCAGCTGAGAAGGTCACTCTCAGAAACACATTTGAAGATATGCATATTCAGCCAGCATGGTGGCACATGTCTGAAATCCCAGGACAAGAGAGGCAGAGACAGGAGCTGCAGGCCCAAGGTCACCCTGGTCTAGTTCCACGCCAGAGCTACAAACAGTAAAATAAATGTATAAAAGCAAGTTTATTCATTTATTTGTGTTTTAAATTCAACTTGTGTATATGTGAGAGAGATGGGGGAATGAGGGCATACACATATGTGTGACCACAGGACAATTTTGGGAGTTGGTTCTTTTCTACCATGGGCTCCCTTGAGTCATCTGTTGTTGCTGGGTCCTATCACCCCCTCTACGGCACAGACACCGGGAGTCAGGTAAAAGGCAAATAGCGAACTCTTCTATTCAGCAATGGGGAGCGCTTCATATACCCTCCTCCTAGCACCCAGACTGTGTCCCGATCCAGAAACATTGCATGGTCGCCCCTCATTGGCTAGGCCTGATCAGGACCCCTGACAGCGCCTGTTGCTAGGCCCTCAGGCAGACTCCAGGTTGGCTCATCTTTCGGTCTCTTAGGCCTTATCTTCCTATTTATCTACCCTTTTTTATTTATTACATGGGTGCTCAGTGGAAGCCAGAGTTCTTTGCTCAGGCTTTGTTGACCCTGCCTCAGAAGGGCTCAGCAACTGGACTGTACCTGTCTTAGGTTGGCCTGCCGAAGCTCTTACCCACCATTGACCACCAGCCCTCAGAGAGCATCAAGGGTTGGGGGACTGGGCGGTAGGTAGCCTTTTGAATTTCAGATAACCAAGCGTGCATAACCTACTGTGGAGGACTGTGAGAAGGGTCCCTAAGAGTCATTAATATCTTGCCTTAGTTGCTGTCCGCTATTGTCGAATATGCTGCAAGGGACATTTAAAGAGAATAAGGATTAACAATACCACCTCACCAATTAAGGCATATATGAACATCCAGGAGGGATCAAATAGCATTTTTATATTATGCCAGATCTTTTCAAAAAATGAAGTCAAAGGCCATAACCTCTGTCCTTGTCTGATTTAATTGGAAAATTTCATGTGTTAGCTGTAATGAATAGTATAGAAACTTACTTGACCATGCCCTTAAAATATTTAGTCAGGTCCCAGCATGCTAAACTAACATTCCTCACCTCAAAAGGCGCCATATAAAATGAGGAAAAGTAAGGATCACAATTGAGTCTCATCAAGGTATTTAAAGTGCTAATTTCTTCCTCTAATAAATCCATTTGTTTAGAGAGGCAACAAGAGCAAGAAAGGGGAGTACACACATTTCCCATGCTGGGTTACGCCCTCCTTGGTGGAAACAGGCTGATTCGTGGCTGGGCACACATCTCTTACTGTGACCCATATTGGCATCATGGCAGTCTGAAGAAAAACAAAAGCATACCCTCATTCACGGGTCACCAGGAAGATTGGCCATTGGAGGGAGATAGGATCTCTCCATCTTACCAGAGGCAGGGGCTTGTTCCTTGGCAGAGACACCCAGTGCTTGTAGGCCAGGCTGAACCCCTTGTCACTAAAGCTGACAAAGCTCATATGGAAAAGGACCTCTGTTAAGGCCAGATGAGGATCTCTCCTAGCCTCTGTTGAGATAGTCCTTATCAACAGCCCCTTAAGAGCTCTGTTGGTCCTCTCCACAATCGCTTGTCCCTGAGGGTTGTAGGGGATGCTAGTGGTATGGGAAATCTTTCAGGACTCCAGAAAGTCATTGAATTGTTGAGAGGCACAGGCAGGGCCATTGTCAGTCTTAAGTGCCCAAGGTACCTCCATAACTACCATGGCTGACGTAAGGGCTTTGATAGCATTGATGGCCTTCTCCCCAGAAAGGGTGAGGGCATAAACAAAGGAGGAACAGGTATCTATTATCACATGAACATATTTTAGATTGTCAAAGTGGGCATAGTGTGTGACATCCATCTGCCAGATGGTGTTATACAGCAAGCCTTGGGGATTAACCCCTGCACATTGAAGCGGTCCTAAGGGAGCAAGAGGGGAGCAAGTGGCACATGCCTGGGACAAATGTTTACATTGGGAAACTGGTAATTCTGGAAGAAGTCTATGTAAATTCTGTTGAGACAGATGGAATTGCTGGTGAAGAGCCATGGCTTGCTCTAGGAGATCCATACTGGCTGTTAATACGATGTTGTCTGTCTGTGACCTCATTTCCTCAAACCAACACTCCAAGTAATTTGGAATGAGATCTAATATGTGACAGGTACCAGGGCTCAGTCCTCTGATTTGGGACATCTTGTATGAGCAGCACAGTGCTGGCAATGGGGGTCAGTGAGTCTTTTGACTTGAGAAAAAGCCATCACATGAACTGCCTGTACAGCATACTGGCTGTCAGAAAAAAAAGGTTAGTGGGCTTGGTCTGGCACTCCACTAGAACCTTGAGGAAGGCCAACAGCTCACCTGGTTGAATGGAACCAGGGTTAGGGATAACATTATGTAACACCTTTGGAGCCAGGACACTGGATATGAACACCATCTGTTTTTATTGGAATCTGAAAAGGCCAGGATGGTGTGAGGGATAAGAGTGGAGCAGGGGACTGCATGGGGCTGTATCTATATTGGAAGTGGGGGGAGCTCTGCTAAGATCTTGTTTTTTGGCAAATGATTGTTAATAGTTCCTGTGAATCCTGCAACCATTTCCTGGAATCGAGATAGAATCCGCCCAGAGGGACTGGGTATTCTTTAAAGAAAAGAGGAAAACAAGCTTATCTGACTTTCATCCATATATTCTGTGCCAGCATGTGGGCCTTAAGGCCAAGTTGGAAGGGTTGATCAAACTTAGTGACTGTGCAGATCAGAATTTGCTTGATGTATCTATGATAGGGGTCTAGATTGCCATAACGCTCCCCAAGACCCCTTGAGTGTCCAGAGGCTCATTGCCAACAAGGGCTTTTGAGGGTTGTGGCGTTGCAGGATAGAGGTAGCTAGAATGGTCAAAACCTTCTGTTAATAGATCTCTAGCCTCACGAGTAAGCCTAACCTTCTTTTAAAAGTTCTCATGTCATCCTTCAATGCCGTGTGTGACACACTGAGGATTTAACCTATGACCTTGTGTTCTATCAAGCTATATGCCTAGCCCTCTATGCTTTTCACAAAGTACTTCCTGTCTTCCCCAAGAGTTTTATCACCATTGAATGAAGTCACCAATTTTTTCAGACACTGTCTCACAGCTGTATTCATAAATCTTGATGGAGGAGAGTGCAACATGAAAGTTCCTTTCTGGTTTTCAACAAGTCCTGAAGCATTTTCTCAAACTGTCAGCAACAGGTTATTTTTCCTAGAGGAAAAGAGAAAATCCCAGGTCTAGAAACACTTACTAGTGGTTTTATCTTTCCCCTGGCTTTCCTTGTGGATATGTATTAAACATTTATAATTACTGTGTGTGATATGCATGTGCAGGTACATACTTACTATGGCCTCTGAATAGGGTTTAGAGGACTGTGGGAGATCGTTCTCGGGTTCCTCATGGCTTTACCCAGCAGGTCCACCTAGAGGATGATTAGGACCACTTGGCTGTGCTGGGGGAGGAGGTCTTTTGCTCCACCCCTTGGCATCTCTATAAAAACCCTGGGGCAGACAGTTGGGCCCGTTGGAAAAGGTTCCAGGCCCTCTCGAGGCTATCCTTTATTTTCTGTTTATCTCCGCAAGATTCTCCGTAACAAATCCTTCTAACATTTCCTGCTGCTCATACTCAAGAAAACTCTGGGGAGGTGTGGGGTTGGTGGGTAAACGCCCCACAGAGGACAAGTCAGTGGGGTTGGTTTTCTTCTGTTTCACATGTGTTCCAGAGACCAAATCCAGGCTGTCAGCAAGCACCTTTACCCAGGGAGCTCACTGGCTCCTCTTTATAGATGTTTTTAAGCAAATGTCTTGCTATTCAAGATCCAGAAAGTTAACATTTATGACGTCCTTAGAAAATCTGCAAGCTTTGATATGGAAGAGAGAGATGACACCCTTCCAGATGACTGAACACTGGGGAAACGTTTTAGGATAGACCACACAGTATTCTTCTCTATCAATTTCTTTGCAAAGAAA
Source organism: Peromyscus leucopus (assembly GCF_004664715.2). NCBI lineage: Eukaryota > Metazoa > Chordata > Mammalia > Rodentia > Cricetidae > Peromyscus > Peromyscus leucopus. The sequence goes on from NC_051074.1 coordinate 2,938,706, forward strand.
TGTGCCAACACTCAGAAACCCCACAACCTCTCAAAGCTATTTCAATCTTGAGGACACAGAAGTTGAGCCATATATTTACCCGCCTCCCATACATGTATCTAAACTATGATTGAGCTAAAGGTGAACTTCATATTTGTAGGATGAATACATTAAATGGCTTTAAATTAAGCCTCACCAAACTCTTAAGAAAAACAGATTTGCCGGGCAGTGGTGGCGCATGCCTTTAATCCCAGCACTCGGGAGGCAGAGCCAGGCGGATCTCTGTGAGTTCGAGGCCAGCCTGGGCTACCAAATGAGTTCCAGGAAAGGCTCAAAGCTACACAGAGAAACCCTGTCTTGAAAAAACAAAAAAAAAAAAAAAAAAAAACCAAAACAACAACAAAAAAAAAAAAACAAAGAAAAACAGATTCTGTTAGCTACTTGTCATGGTAACAACATACAAGTTGCAACTTAAGTGAGGCGATGTTTATTTTAGCTTATGGCTTCAGAATCAGCAGGGAAGGCATAGCAACAAGAGTCACTCACAGCTGGAGCATAAGGCTGCTTGCTCACATTAGGGCGGATCAGGGAGCAGAGCAGAGAGCATTCTGTTGGCTTTCCTTTTTCTCCAGGTTAAGACCCTAGCCCAGAGGCTGGTGCATTGGAATAGCACCAACACTTAAGGTAGGTCTTCCTAGTTCAGCTAATCCTCTCTGAAAAATGCCCTCACAGATACACTCAAGTGTATGCCTCACCATGTTGTCAGCTGACCTGACCTGGATCTAGAATCAGCTAATGAGTTTCCAGATATTTCTGTGAGAGATTATCTAGATCAGGTTAATTGAATTATGCCACTCCCTAGATTGAGTCCTGGTCTGCATGGAAAGGAGAAAGTTGAGTATAAGCATCCATCACTCTTTTTCTTCAAATTCCTTCCACCTTTACGTCCCTGTCATGATGGACTGTACTCTTGAATTATCAAAATAAATCCTTTATCCAATTGCTTTGGCCAATTATTTTGTCACAGTAACAAGTAACTAATTCACTAATGCCTTAGACATTTTATCAATCCAATCAAGTTTATAAATGAAATTACACATCACTGTTATCAGTTGCAAATACAGATTTAAACCATCAAAAGGAGGTTCAATCCCCAGCACCCATATGGCAGCTCACAACTGTCTCCAGCTCTAGATTTGACTCAGACATACATGCAGACAAAACATCAATGCATATTAAATAAAAATAAGTCATTAAAAATTGCTTTCAACTTTATTTTTAATTTTCCCCTTAATTTTTAATTTATATATATGGGCGTTTTGCTGGCATCTTCTAAGCACCATGTGCACCAAGTGCCCAATAAAGCAGAAAAGGGCCTTGGACCCACTGGGACTGCAGTTACAGATTGTTGTTAAGTACCAGCTGAATGCTGGGAATTGAACTGGGGTCCTCTGCAACAAGAACAGCCAGTGCTCAATCATTGAGTCCCTTGCTTTCCACTTAAGTAATTTCTACTTTCTATCCACACTGGCTAAGATTACAATGAGCTCAAGAAGAAAAACCACATTTGAAACATTAAGGAGCTGGCTAAAGATTTCAGTAGCTAGCCCAGCCGGGCATGGCGGGCCATACCTTTAATCTCAGAACTTGGAAGTTCAAGGCCAGTCTGGTTTGCAGATTGAATTTCAAAACAGGAAGAGCTACACAGAGAAACCTTGTCTTGAAAAACAAAACAAAAAATTCAGCGCTGGTGCTAGTTCTGACCAACTGGAGGGGTTTAATAAACAGTTTATACTTCTCACTGAAAGGTAAATATTAGAAGGGTCACAGCTTAAGCCAAAGGCAAAATGCCAAAACAAAATGTACCTGAACCAACATAATCAAGATGGCCTCTATAGTGTCAGTGTCCAGGTTAGACATGCAATGAAATGAACTGTCCATAATCTGGCTACTCTTCCAGAGGACCTGGGTTCAACTCCCAGCATCCACATGGCAGCTCACAGGTGTCTGTAACTCAGTGGATCTAACTCCCTCACATAGACATACATGCAGGCCAGACACCAATACACATATGAAAAAACACAAGTAGCCAGGCAGTGGCAGCACATGCCTTTAATCGTGAGGCAGAGCCAGGCGTATCTCTGTGAGCTCGAGGCCAGCCTGGTTTACAGAGTGAGATCCAGGACAGGCACCAAAACTACAGAGAAACCCTGTCTTTGAAAAGCCAAAAAAAAAAAAAAAAAAAAGTACAAGTAAGGACTTCAATCATTGTAGATGTTTAGGAATTTTGCAGGAAAGATGAAGATATTAAATGACAAAACAGGGGTTTTGTCAACTGGAAACCATTAAGAGCCTAGAAAAAGAGATACTCCAGGGGCTAGAAAGATGGTTCATCTGTTAAGAGTTCAGAGAACCCAAGTTTGATTCCCAGCCTGGGCTACAGAGTGAGTTCCAGGACAGGCTCCAAAGCTACACAGAGAAACCCTTCCTCGAAAAAAACAAAAACAAAAGACACACAGGCAAAACACCCATACACATAAAATCCAACTTTTTAAAAATTAAAATAAAGAACTAAAAGGCCTAGCAGAAGAATCAGATCAATAGAAAGTATTCAAATTAATGTTCAAAGAAAAAAAAAAAAAGATGGGGAAAAACTAGCCTCAATGATAGTATCAGATTAGCTTAACATCTAAGTCCAGGGGTAGAGAATGAATGTGACTGAAAGACATTTGAAAAATAATGGCTGAATTCGATAAGAACCTAAGGATTGAGTGTGGTTGTAATCTCAACAGTTGGATCTGAAGCAAGATTTCAATTTCAAAGACAATCACGGTTACATCATAAAACCCTATTCAATACTATAGACTCCCAAAATAAATGTAGAATTGGTTTACTGAGAGGATTAATAAGAGGCCTCAAACCCTCTTTTTGAGACAGGGTTTCTGTGTAATGGGACTCAGTTTGTAGACCAGGCTGGCTCACAAAGATTTACCTACCTCTGCTGGGATTAAGAGTGTGCCACCACAGCCTGACTTTTCTTTTTGACATTAAAAAATATATATACATATATATATCATGGAGTTGGGCAAGGTGTCACACACCTTCAACCCCAGCACTCTGAGCCAGAGGTAGGCAGATCTGGGACTTTGAGCCCAGCCTGGTCTATATAGTAAGTTCCACAACAGGCCAGGGCACATAGAGACCCTGTATCAAAAGTAGATGGTGGCCTTGGAGATCTATCACTGGGTAGCTGATGACCAAGAATCCTTGTGGCATGCATCTTTAATCCCCACATTACTATAGCCAGAAACAACCCAACCTAGCCTTGAGTATGCCATCCATAAGAAACAAGAGACTGCTTCAAAACAAGGTGAAAAGAAATGGTAATTTTCTGACCGCACACATATGGAATTAACCCACCAGGAAAGGTGGTGTATGCCTTTATCCCAGCACTTGGGAGGCAGAGGCAGGTAGGTGGATGGCAAAACAGCCAGAGCTAGAGAATCCCAGTCTCAAAAAACAGAAAGATGCTACACCTAGGAGGAAAAATTCTAAACCTCAGGGATGTTTTCCTTCCCTTCCCACCTCAGCCTAGATTCATAGTTTCAGGCAGGTAAACTGAAATCTGGTAGACTTGGCAACCTCCAGTCACTAGCATTCTTAGATAGGAAACAAGCCACACCACTAGTGTGAAAAACAGATGAGAAACATGGTATCTGCCTGGCTTCCCTCCACGCACTCCTCCCTCAGTTTTCATGTGTACTTATATTGCCACCTGCTGGAATGAATGAGAGAAAGGAGGATCAACCATTTCCTAAAGGGAGCTTACTACTCTTCTGAAATGGCTTCAAGTCCCTCCAATTCAAGAATGGAGGTACCCAACTGCAAACCAGTTTTGATGACACTACATGCTAATGATCCTGCATCCTTAACTCCATAAAAAACAAAAAAACACTGTCTGCCCTACTAGCACCAGAGTCAGACCCCCCCCCCAGTAAGGGTTTCTGAATAGCCCTGGGTATCCTGGAATTCACTCTGTACAGGATAGATTTACCTACCTTTGCCTCCTGTTCCTCCATCAGTTCTACCATTTCTAGTTCCCTCCCCTTAAACTGCTTTAGCTACAAGACATTAACTGTTCTTTTTAACTAGGATGCTAGCAGTCAAGGGTTCCCCTCCCAAAAAAAATGCTCCATACTAATCCAGTGCCTGTGCCACCCTAATTATTTTTCTAGATGGGAAAATCTAACGCGCTAACCTCTAAATCTCCTGAGTGCCATACCACATACCCAGCCAGATAGATAGGTATAGTAACACATCCTTGATGGATCACTGGGAAAAGTACAGGCCAAGGGTCATATACTTCTAAATATATTTGATGGAGCCTCTTTCCCTTAGCTGAACAAACTTCCTGTTAGGTCAAACTTCCTGTTTGGTTGTCCTGGAACTCAAGTGCTGGGATTCAAATTACATACCACACAAGCTCTTATGGCTTTACTTTTACTGCCATTTTAGCACTGATCCATGTGCTCCTTACCAACCACTATCCAGCACACCCATCTAGGTGCAAATGCGGTGTCTTCAACAAATCTTCCAGATCAGAAACATAATGACTCTTCTGTGCCCCCCCCAAACTAATTTCCACATTTGTAGCTGGGATTCTTGAAAGCAGAAGTTACACACTTTGAATTCCCACTGGTCAGAATCTGAACAGCAGAGTTGGTCTTGCTGAGCTCTTAAGCATCATTCCAAAAGGGAGTTTTAGGAAGTATAAGTCTGGCACCAGAGTTTAGGACTTTTAATTTGTCCTAAAGTCACTGAAGCAAAAAACATGATAAACATTCTTTTACAACCCCCAACGCAAAAAAACAAAAAAAAAATTGTAGGAAAAGAAATCTTTTGAAATGTCCTTTAAAAGGCTCTGTCATTTAACAGGTAACAGTGTAAAACCCCAGAGTCCTTTCTTTAAAATGAATCGGGAAAGATTGGGATGGAAGGAACTATTCAAACTTCGTCTTCTTTCCTTGTGGCTTGAAGTCTCCCCCTCCTCCTCCTCCTCCTCTGCCACCTCGGAAGCCTCCTCGACCTATAGGAAGGCAAAACATCATGAATGGGTGGTAAAATACTGGAAGTGACCTCCCCACCTGAATGGTTAGGACACAAGGTTAGGAATCAGAGGTTCCAGCTTACCTCCAAAGCCTCCCCGGCCTCTGCCACCAAATCCGCCTCTTCCTCCTCTGCCACCACCTCGGCCTCCGAAACCTCCTCTACCTCCACCTCGGCCACCAAAGCCACCTTCACCCTTAGGTTTGGCCCAGTCCAAGGTAACTTTGTTCCCGTCAATTTCTCCATCTTCCATGGCCTCCTTGGCAGCTTTGGCATCTTCCTCACTATTGAAGTCTACAAAGCCAAACCTAAAGCACAGAATAAAAAAACCACCCACTTTAAAGCAAGCACATACATATACAAGAACCAAGTCATTCATAGAGTGATTATACAGAAAGCACTCTTACTATAGATCAAGAAAGACCCAAATGTGGTAAAAATCCTGGTTGGTCTGAGTTTAGATCTCAGAATGTCTCACACAACAGCCAAATATACCTCTGTTTATAAAAACAGAAGCTAAGTGCTAGTTCTGTGAACTCTCTCTTCTTCTCGTGCGAATCCATAATCTGCCACCAGCCGACAGAAAGGAGCTCAATGAGAAGACACTGCAGAGCCAAGCTGTCCATGCAGAACACACCAAAGAAAAGCAGCATTATGTCCTACCCTTTAGAGGAACCAGTTTCCCGATCAGTGACTATTCTTGCACGAACAGAGCCCTCAAATGATTCTTTTAATGTCTCTTCAGTGGTATCCTCAGACAGACCTTTGACAAACAGAGTTTTGGATGGCTCTGGAAGAGAAAAATGTTTTAGAGGGTTTCACTATGTAGCCTTGACTGGCCTAGAACTCAGATCCGTAAATTCATATAATGCCACATTCAGCTGAAGTAGATTTTCAGTGACAATGATTTTGTAAAATATATAGAATACTTGTTTTTACCAGAAAAAGCAATCAATTGCAGTTAAGTAAAGGTAAAGTGACTATACTAGATGAGACATCAAGTTATACGAGAATCCAGATGCCAATCAAATCCCAAAGTTGCTGCTTTGAGCTGACACAGCTGGATCAGAACTTGACTATCTAGAGGAATTTTCTTGAGATTTCATCAATTATTTCTCAGGTAATCAGTCATCATATCCAGTTGTCATTTACTCAGCAGCAACTTAAAGAAGCCAGTCCCATGTTCAATAAGTTCAATAAGCCAACCCCAAGCACACCATGCCAAGAGGACTTACGACTTCTTGCATTAGGTGATCCCCTGGGTCCTTGTAACTCCAGTCTGATTGTTCTGCCCTCAATTTCCATTTTATTACAGGAGTTTAAAGCTTCTTTAGCATCTTCAAATGAAGCAAATTCTATAAATGCATACCTGAGGATTGAAAGTCACTACTCAGAATAAAGCTTACAAACACACAGCACCAATGCTATTATATTTACTGTCATTTGCATACAGAACAAGTTCAGTTCTTCAGCTTACTGGATAGAGTTGCATAGGTTTATCCTTACTAGAGCTGTAAGAATGTCCAGCTCACATCTAGCAACATAAAAGTAATTGTTTTACCCTTTAGATTTGCCATGTGGGTTCTGGGGCACTTTGATAAAAGTTGCTTTCTCAAATACTTCCTGAAGAGTTTCTTCTGTTGCACTGTAGGAAAGGTTACTTAAAACCAAAGTTTTTGATTCACCTGTAAGTACAAATAAATCACATTATTAGCAAGGCTTGTTCAAGTAAGCCTGTATAAACTAAAGCACTCAGACAAATGGGCCATGGTGGGCTTCATAACAAGCCTGTTTCCAACCTACCCCACAAAAGATCCCATGTTCTAAGAAACAATGGCACTTCAGCTATAGGCTGAATCCTAGAAACACCACTCGATTCAAATGACTCAATCCTCAGTAGACTGAGCATCCATCATACACAGTAATGCTTTCCTTGCTCCTTTCATTTTCAGTCTTACTAGACGACTGCTCTACGTCATACTAGAATATTATTTCTAAAATATATATAGTTTAAGCCATTTAAAGTATAAACATCCCAACAAAGAAAGCTGTAATTTCATGTTCCAATGGAAAGAAAGGATTTCAAATAGCTTTCATGTTAGTATTATGAACAAAAGGTAAATTAATTCTGGCTAATCATAAAGTATTTAAAATACAAAGACACGACCTTCTAAACCCCAATGTAGAATGAAAATGAACCCCTTTAACTTACCACTCCAAGTGCTATTCTTTCCAGCTCTTTCTTGCCTCTGTCCCTTCTCCCCAGTGTAGTAGAGTGAAACAGATCGCCCATCAATTTCTGCCCCCTGCTTTTCTTCAAAGTTTTTCTCTGCATCAGCTTCAGATTTAAATTCAATATAAGCAATCCTGCAAGAGATAGAGTACAAGCAGATCCAGTTATTCACTTAACACTCAACTATCAACCTAAATACCTTTTTGTTAATAAAGCTCAATATTCAGACACAAAACATACCCTTTACTCTTTCCATCCTGGCTAACCAATCTGATCTCCAGGGCATCTTCAAACACTTCTTTTAATTCATCCTCAGTGATGTTGAAAGAAAGGTTCTTTGCTAAAAGTGTTCTTGCAGCTCGAACTAGATTAAAAGAAATTCAAGTATAGCATTTAGCAAGTTACAAGAGAATAAAGCAAATAACTCCAAGGTTCTACGCAAAGAATGAAGGGATAAGGGATGGAGAGGTGGTTCAATGGCTAAGAGCACTTTGCACGAAGGACCCATGTTTAATTCTTAGCACTTACCCCAGGCAAAGATGCCCTCTACATATATACAAACATGCAGGAGAAAGGAAAAAAAAGAAAACCAACCCTACCCAATCCATTTAACATGTGCCAATACAGAAAAGAGCAAAGGCACAAGGGTAATTAGGAGCCCAATACAGTTTAATAAAAGAACCCATTGTTTACCCATTGCTAATGAAAGTCGAATCCCACGACTGAAAGACCTCAAAGTACCAATCAACACTGTATAAAGTTCCCCACAGTTACATGTATTAAGGCGTATTATGAATGGTTCATTTTGATTTAGCTCCCATCTCTAAGATATCAAGAATATGGATTATTCCACAATTAGTGACATGGGCCTATACCCACTAAGTTCATGACCTGTAAGAACTTCAAATTGAGTTCATAGCTACCTTGTCATAACGATAGAGTGATTGCCTAGCATGCAGAGGACCTAGGTTCAATTTTCAGCACAGCTAAATAGAAAACAAACTTCATTCAGGGTACGAAGAATTCATTTTAAGAGATATTTCAAATGTAATTCTTTTTATTGTGTATGCCTGATGCAAATGTGGTCAGAGGACAGTTCTGGAGTTTTTCCTACTTTGTGTGGCTTCTAGGGATCAAAATCAAGTCATCAGGCTTTGCAGTAGGTACTTTTACTCACTAAGCTAGCCACTCTGCCAGGCAAATACAATTTCCTGAATAAGACAATCCGTTTGCTGAGTATAACACACTTCTATTAATAGTAGTCTGATTATCTAGTGATCTTTCAGGACTGTCAAAGACCAAGACCCTCTCATTCAGAAAACCTAAAAGATGATATTCCCTTTTTGAATTCATAAAATAGAAGGCAGCTGTACACCCCAAGAATTGAACTTGTCACGACTTTTCATATGCACCTTACCCATGTCAATCTCATCGGTTTACTAGGGAGAAGGGTCAAAGTATACCTAAGTCAACCAGACCCTTTTACGTACCTTTCTTACTATCTCTTCCTTTTGGTTTTTCAAGTTTAATTTCATTGCCAAACACTTTTAAACCAGTGAGCTCCAAGGCCTTTTCTAGGTCTTCAGCAGACTCAAAGTCCACATAACCAAATTTCCTGAAAGATGAAAAGGACAAGATTACAGGTATTAGAGGAATTTAGCTCATCTTCATCTCCCAAAGAACCAAGTATATATACCAAGAAATGACAGCAAATCTACCTAGATTTCTTCATTTACCACACTGTAACTGACAGTACAAGGCAGAAGAGGATTTGCTAAGTACTTCTAGCTAAAAACATTCACCATGACTATTCAGATGCAAATTTTTAAACTTCCTGTTATTTGACATAACACTAAGTCAAATATTGAAATTTCCAGTTTACAGGTTCCATGATTTGATGACTTATTAGATGTCTAATCTTGATTAAATATATATATACCCCTGGGATGGAAGATAAAAAAAAGTGCTAGCTAATCCTCATGTAATAGTCGATGAAAAACTTACCTATTTGTACCAGTTCTGACATCCACAACAGCAAGATCATTTTTAGCAAAAAGTTCACTAATGGCAACTTTTAATTCAGCAACAGACTTGTTTGGATTAAGGTTTCCAATGAATAGATTGAAAGGTGTAGTTGATTCTGAGCCTGCACAGAAAATAAACTTTTAGTTCACTTATAAGCTCACTACACATAATTTTCGGCATAAAACTTTCATGAAGCACATCAGCATATTCAATGTCAACACTAGGTTTCAGTATTAAGTCCCTTTGTCATTCATCACTTGTGCTATAGCTACTTTTATTTCCTCTCACTTCCCGCAATTTTAAAGGGTTACCTTCCACTTTCTGTTTCTTGGCTTCAGGAACTTCTTTCTGTTTGGTCATTTCCTTCTTCCGTTTTCCAGGTGCTGCTTTAACAGGCTCTGCATAAGATTTTTAGTGTCATTCATGAGTAGGCATTTAAAGCACTTCCATTAAAAAAAAAAAAATTACTGAGGTCAGTGTACTTTTGAATTTAATTTGATTACCTTCCTCTTCTTCCTCTTCCTCATCTTCCTCCTCCTCCTCTTCATCATCGTCGTCATCCTCATCATCTTCATCCTCTTCGTCATCGTCGTCCTCTTCAGCCACATTCTTGGCTTTCACAGGAACAACTTTTGCAGGAGCTTTCTTTCCTTTAGCAGGTGTGATCTCCATAGCTTCTTCCTCAGAGTCTGAAAGAAAGATAGCTCAGCAAGCAAGGCATTTGCTGCCAATCCAGGTAACATGAGTCCTACACTAAAAAAAAAATCTTAGAAAGAAAATGAAATCCTGACAACATGCTAAGTTATGGAAATCTAATCATGAAGCAGTCAGGGGACATACATGCAGTGTTGTCTGCAAAACTTCTTAGCACTAACTACCTACAAACAGAAATCCACTTACCATCTTCATCTTCCTCTTCATCGTCATCTTCCTCATCCTCATCTTCATCCTCATCCTCTGAGGCCGGAGCAGCAGCAGCTACTTTAGATGGTTTCACTCCTTTCACTACTGGTGGCTCAAATTCATCCTCTTCCTCATCCTCTTCTTCATCGCTGTCATCCTCATCATCGTCATCTTCATCCTCATCACTGTCTTCCTTCTTGGCATTCTTACCATTCTTAGCACCCTTGGCTGGAGTGATAGCTCCCTTCTTACCAGGGGTTGCTACCAATGCTTTTGCTTGTGTGGCTCCCTTCTTACCAGGTGTAGCAACTGCTTTAGCTGGTGTAACTGCCTTCTTGGCTGGTGTGGCTGCTGCCTTTTTGCCAGGGGTAGCAGCAGCTTTCTTAGCTGGTGTGGGAACTGCAACCTTTTTTGTTTGTGAAACAACTACCTTCTTTGCTGGAGTTGTGGTAGCCTTCTTGCCTTTTTTCTGAGGGATTACAACCTTTAAAAGCAAACAGATCATAAGACTTCCCAATATCCAATGCCATCTTACGATACTGACACTAACTTTGAGCTTAAGAACACTGGCATTAGATAGTGTTAAACCCTGGAGTCACAGGACTGAAGAGATGGCTCAGCAGGTAAGAGCACTTGTTACTCTAGTGAGGACCCAAGGTCAGTTCTCAGCATCCACATGATGGCTCTAACTCTAGTTCCAGGAGATCCAAGAGCATTCTTCTGCCCCGAGGGCACCAGGCATACTTAGCACACTCACACAGATAAACACATAAAAATAAACCTTAGCCAGGTGGGTGGCAGAGGCACAGGCCTTTTATCTCAGCACTGAGGAGGAAGAGGCAGAGGCAGGCGGATCTATTAGTTTGAGGCCAGCCTGGCCTATAGACTTCCAGGATAGGAGAGAAGGCTCCAGAGAAACCCTGTCTTTAAAACCAAAAAATAAATAAATCTTAAACCTCGGAGTCAGAGTACATGGCTTTCTATATGCTTACAAACACCCAAGTTTAAAAACCCTCATAAATGAAACTGGCCTCCAACTTCACTCCTACACCTCAGCCTTAAGTACTAGGGTCACAGCAAAGAAATATCTATTTTACTTTCATTTAAAAAAATCCCACCCAAATCACATTTTGTTTGGTCATTACTAGTACAGCTCTTCTAAACAAGAAATATGAGCATGATCATTTTATAGCCCAAGCTTGCCTGAAATTCAAGAATATCCCTACTCCTGCCTCCTGAATGAAATGCCCATGTCTTTCAATGAACCAACAGTAACAGTGTACCAGATCTAGCAAACTGGTAAATGTTAGCCTTCCATCCATATCAGATGTATTTTATACATTGAGTGTATATAGTTCATACAATAGGCTGAAGCTTAGTGTTTGGGGCCAGCATGCATGATGCAATACTGGGAATGATAGATAAATCTTGCTTGGAGAATAAGATTTAAAAAGTTACCTTCCCATCTAAATAGTGCTCAGTTTAAGTCCCTTAAAAACAGAAAAAATAAACCCACATACATATGCCTTTGCTATGAGACCCTGACTCCACATCTCATCTAAAATAAAAGTCCTGGGTTTCTTAATAATTTTTCTGTCATTAGCTGCAGTGGCTAATGCCTTTATTTGGAAGAATCTGAGGCCAGCCTGGTCTAAATCAAATTGAGTTCTAGGACTGCCAGGGTCATGTGGAGACCCTGATCCCCCCCCCAAAAAAAGAATTTCGTGTCATAATGTCCTGCCAAAATGCATGAAGTCATGTTGACTGTGGACTGAATGAAAAATAACCTAGGATAAATCCCACCTTCCAAAAAAGGAGGGAAAATAACCCCACAAATTTGTGGGGAAATCTACTCAATACAGCATATGAAACCTGACTGAAGAGTGAAATGGGGCATCCCTCCCAGATGTTAAACTCAATTAAATAGTCAAATGATTATCGATGGCAATAAAGAACTTGTCAGTCAACCATTTACTACATATTAGAATACCGTATTCCTGATACAGATATTCAATGCAGGGATAAAAAAAATTTTTGAGAAAGTGTTTCTTTGTGGAGCCATGGCTGCCCTGGAACTCAGAGATCCTCCTGCCTCTGCCTCATCTTAAAACGTTTAAGACAATTTTTCAAGTAGCTGTATACCTCTTCTCCACTGCTGTCATCTTCTTCATCTTCTGACATTTCTTCGTCTTCACTGTCTTCTTCCACCTCCTTTGGGGGAGGAGCCATTTTCTTGGATTCACCGTGGGTTTTGCCGGCCTACACAAGTGCACACAAAATCATGCCTCTACCCGATTGTTAGGCCATGCTGAGCTTTGCCATAATCTTTCTTAATGCCCACTGGGCTATACTGTTCAGGAGCACGAGCATGGAAGACATCATTTTGGCAATATATGACAATTCCCTGGCCAATTTTGCTGAGAACCACCTATAGTTTGTCCTTCCTGCTCAGGCAACTTGACTCTTTACCATGAACTACCCACCCGCTTCGAAAGTCTACTAGTCACTGAACACTTCACGTTCTAGCCCCTTCTCCTGAATTCGACGGACAGGTCACCGTCTAAATCACCGGCCGAGGCGAGGGGTATCCCGAAAGCCCCTTTTAGGAGGGAGCATCTCTGCCCTGTAACTACTTCCGACCTCCTCGTCCCGGAGGCGGGCCACGTGGGGGCCCGGCCGCCACCACGCGCTCCCCCGGGGCCCACCACGTGTCGGCGCGCCCGTCACGGGCCGACAGGGACGGCCGGGCTCCCCACGCGGAGCGACCCCGCGGCCCCCGTCCCCGCTGCCCCGGGACTGCCTCACCCCGAAACGCGCCACACACGCGGGGCGCCCTCACCCACGTGGCGAGCCGCGCACCGGCGCACGTGCGGCAGGAGGCGGGGCCCGGGCGGCGCGGCCGCACGCGCTGCGTGCCATCTCCTCCCGGCGGGCCTGGCGCCCCCTGGCCGCTCCCGGGTCCTCCGCCCTCACCCCGTCCCCTACACACGCCCGGAACCCCCCGGCGCACGCACTCAACACCCACCCTCCCGGAACCGGCCGCGGCGCCTCTCACCACCGCGCCGGAGGCCAAACACCGCGAGACCTCCCGCCAGTCGCGCGAGACTTCCCGCAGCATGGCGCCCTCGAACGCGCCCGGGACTTGCGCGCAGGCCCTCCTCCTCCTCCTCCTCCCCTCAGCGCCGCGCGCGCGCGCTCGCTCGCTCGCCCCCCGGAAAGCAGGCCCCGGGCTGCCGCGTCGGTGCGCGCAGGGCCCCTCACCTTGGCGAGCTTCACCATGATGGCGGGGTGGTGACGACGGCGCGTGCGGCGGAGGGAGCAGCTCAGGGGAGCCCAGGGGAGCCCGTGCGAACCCGGCGACGGCGACGGGAAGACTCCGGAGCACGTACGACCGACCGCCAGCAGCCGCTAGCGTCTGAGGCGAAAGACTGAGCCTGCCCAGTAATCGCCCCTGGAAAGGCGACGCCGCCGCCCTCGTGACCCCGCCTCCGCCAACCAGCGCTCGCGCCCGGCCCCGCGAGCCAACCGCGAGCCTCTCCCGGCCGGCGCGGGCGGGGCTGTGGCGGCGGGGGCGGGGCTGCGCCGGGCGGGGCGGGGCTGTGCGCGGGGGCGGGGCCCGGCGGCAGCGCCCGGGAGGCGGGACCAGTCCTGCGCAAGGCGGACGTTGACTGGCTGGTGTGCGGGTCCTTCCGGCGTTCCTTGGCGGCCCGCTCTCGCCGCGCCTGCGCGGTAGGACGCGCGGGGTTTGGCGCGGCGAGCGAGAGCCCCGGGGGCGGCGGCGTGGCCCGCGCGCCCTCAGCTGCCCGGACGCTGCGCGGGCCTCCAGGCTCGCGGGGCCGGGGGCATGCTCGGGGTTCCCCGCGCTGCGGAAGCCTGCGCCCCACGGTGGACCTCGCTGCGGCCTAAAGTGTCGCCGCGCGTTCCCGCCGAGGAGCTGGAGGGCGCCGGAAGTTGAGGGCCCAGCGCCCACCTGGGCCCCCCCCCCCCCGGCCCTCGCCCTGCCCCCGGTGCAGCGGGGAACCTTCCCTTGGCTGTAGTGGTGTCTAGGCCCGCCGTTCCCCCGAGAGCTCTAATAAAGGCAGTTGCACGTGTGTGTGTGCGCGCGTGTGTGTGTGCACAAACCGCTCACTTAGTGTCTGACTCGCGCGGTAGGTGTAACTCGTAATTGGGACGGGCTCGGAAGCTGATTTCCCGGTGTGGTGGGGAGGAGCATGCGGCCGGCTGTGACCACTCACGGGCTCCCTCGATGGCGGGCAGGACTGGGTCGTCTTGCCTGCTTACGTGGATCGCCCCACGTGTGGGACTTGGGTTCCAAGCGTAGCACACCGGAGCGCTCCTAAGGTATTTTCTGGACGTCTGAAACCCTTCTGCGGATTCAGGGCTCCGTCAACTGACGGTATTGTTGAAAACCACCTGTGGAGATTTTGCTGGGGTTGTGAAGACAGGGTCTCACTATGTAGACCAGGCTAGCCTCGACCTGCCTCACGTGTGTGTTGGGATTAAAGGCATAGGCCACCACTGGCCCAACCTCGGGAGATTTCAATGCAAGTGGGGTTTTTTGGGTCCCAAGTTTTCTATCTGAACATGGGCCTTTGGAGATCAGTAGAAAATTACTACGTGATGCTTACTTTACCAAGGCCTTCCCAACACTCAAGGCTCCACACAAGTGCTCAATGGTCAGGGCATGAGGTGGGGACCAGTGCTGTGGTGTAGGGGGTTGTCTTTATAGACAGACCGGTGACAAGGGTCTCTATAAGCATTGCAGCTCGGATGGAAAGGGATCCTGACAGTCAGGAGCCAAGGAATACCACAAAGTCACCTTAAGCGCAGCAGCTCACAGTTCTACTGCATGTAAAGGTTTCCCCAATGTAACAACTCTGCTCTGGCAGGGCAGGGTTTCCCCAGCAAACGTGTTACAGTTCTGCTCTGATAGCCCCTGCTCTGACTTCCAAAAAACCGTCTCACCCAAACCTCATTCAAGAGATTTATTAGGAGGTGAGAATCCAGGAGGCTGGCTGCCTGTTCCTTGCTGGAAAAAGGCGGCTCCCAGCTGGACATGTGACAGGGCTTATATAGGGCTTCTTAGGGGTGGAGGTTTTTTTCAGGGTGGGAATTGGTCAGATTTCAAGCTCAGAGATTGGTTGGTTTTCAGGGTGAGGGGGTCCAGGGTCAGGTGTGTTTCTTTGGCCCTTTTACCCTACAGTCCCACCTTGAGCTATATGGTATGGAGCCAAGAGAGACGCCTGGGTAGTGGGACCGGAAGAATGGAGTGAGCCAAGACCCTGCGTATTTCCAAGCAGAGCAGACTAAAGGCACTTGGGAGGAGACAGATGAGCTCTGGGTGTGCAAGGACATGAAGGAATCCTAGCAACATTGGCATGGCTTCTCCTTTTCAAGCCAATCTGTAGCTAGAGTTTTCCTGCCTTGCCACAATCAGGACAAATCTTTATCACCCGCCAGTCCCACAGTCGCTCAGACCCAACCAAGTAAACACAGAGACTTATATTGCTTCAAACTGTATGGCCGTGGCAGGCTTCTTGCTAACTGTTTTCATAGCTTAAATTAATCCATTTCCACAAATCTATACCTTGCCACGCAGCTCGTGGCTTACCGGCATCTTCACATGCTGCGTTTCCTGGCGGGCGGCTGGCAGTGACTCCTTCTGCTTCCTGTTCTTTTATTTCTCCTCTCTGTTAGTCCTGCCTATACTTCCTGCCTAGCCACAGCCAATCAGGTTTATTTATTGACCAATCAGAGCAACTTGACATACAGACCATTCCCCCAGCACAGCCAAGTGCAGACCATCTCAGACACCTGCACTCAGGCTTGTGGTCCTAATCATCCTCTATGCGGACCTGCTGGGTAAAGTCACGAGGAACCCAAGAACGGGCTCCCACAGGACATACAGAACATCCCACAGCACCGATCTATCTGTGTGGGGCCTTCCTCAGTCTTCTGGTGTAAAGTGCCACTAGGAGACTCACTCTTGCACCCTAACTTACACTCTTAGTATTATGCTTGCCTAGTATTTTTCTTGGCCATTTATTGTTAACTTGTCCCTTCCCCAGACAGGATAACACAAACTGTTGTCTGCTGTATTCCTGGTGCCTCAAGTATTGCCTGGAACATAATAGTGTTGGAAATTACTTGCTAACTGTAGTTAGGGATCTAGCACAGGTACACACGACACCACAAAAGGAAATGTGAACTTAACACAAGTTTTTAAGTGAAGCGGCAGCCGCAGGGACACTGTTTGGTGTCATACGGTGTTCCTGTGTCACCGACACCTAATACATGTGATGCTTTCCAGGTACCAGACTCTATTCCAGCTCTTTTAAATTTTAAATTCGTAAATTTATCCAAAATAGGCTAAAAGCACCTCTGTTCGCAGACACAAGGACAAAGAGTTAATTTGTCCAGTCACAGAACTAATAAGGAGACAGGACTGGAGGGGGGATATGTCTGACTGCTGTCACTTACTACCTGGTTTTTTTGAGGTAGGGTCTCATGTATCCCAGGTCTCATGTATCTCATGTATCCCAGGCTGTCCTTGAACTTTTGATCCTCTGGCATCTACTTCCAAGTGCTGGAATTACAAATGTGCTACCTCTCATGGTTTTATGTGGCTCTGGGGATTGATCTTGGCTGTGTGCATGCCCAGGCAGGCACTTACCAACCGAGCCCATCTCTACCTTATCTTTGAGCAGGGTCTCTTTGAGTCTCACCTTTTATGGCTAGACAGGCCGGTTAGCAGATGCTGGGGATCCCCGTCTGTCCTCCCTTCACCCACTATACACCAGTGCTAGGGTCACAGCTGTGTGCTGCCGGCCCATGCTGTTTTACAGAGATATTGGGGGTCTGAACTTGAGTCCTCATGTTTTTGCAGCAAGCACTTTATTGTAATTGAAAGTTTTCTCCAGTCCCGCCCCGAGGTCCTGCAGCTGCTTATAAAATAATCACTCAGAGGCTTAATATTATTTACGAACTGTATGGCCTACGGCAGGCCTCTTGCTAGTCAGCTCTTATATCGTAAATTAACCCATTTCTATTCATCTATGTTTTTGCCAGTGTTCTGTGGCTTTACCAGTCTGCTGGCATGTTGCTCCTTAGATGACAGGCTGGCATCTCTCTCTCCTATCCCTGTATCTCTGCTTGGATTTCCCACCTAACTAAGCTGCCTTGCCATAGGCCAATGTAGCTTTATTTATCAACTAATCTAACATCTGCTTCACAAACGGGGAATACATACCCTATGACACTATAGCTTCTTTGAATGTCCTCAGATCTAACATTTACACAGAAGTCCAGTCAGCTCGTACACAGCCTTGAGCACTTGGCAGTTCCTGTAAGGTTACTGAATAGATTAAGGTTGGCTGTTTGAAAGTCTTAGGCTGTTTCTCTGTAACCTTATAATGCAATGCTGAGATTGGTTCACCTATAAATTTTTTTGTCTGGGTCTGAATATCTCTATAATCTAGTTTTTTTGTTTGTTTGTTGTTTGGTAGTTTTTGTTTTCATTTTGTTTTTTGAGACAGGGTTTCTCTGTGTAGTTTGGGTGCCTGTCCTGGATCTCACTCTGTAGACTAGGCTGGCCTTATACTCACAGAGATCCACCTGGCTTTGCCTCCTGAGTGCTGGGATTAAAGGCATGAGCCACTGCCGCCCAGCTATAATGTTTTAACAAGCTTTTCCAAAAATTTTATCTTGGCACTCATATTAACCAACTTTTTAAATGATAAAACAGAAATGATCAAACAAATAATACTTATAATTGACATTACATATATCGTATCTACATTAATTATCCTTTCATTTAATTGTTCCATTTTTAGAACGTCATTCATATTATCAAACAGAAACCAAACACTTTCCATTGTAAAAAATGTTTCCTATTTTTTAATGTGGGAAAAAAACTTCCTTTTAACTAATTCCTCCCTTTAAGAAATCTTAATTGACTCACCAAATCCACTGATAATGATGATTCAGGTGACGGTGTGGCAGCAGCCTGAGGAGGGGGCCAAGGAAAGCCAGAACCCCAGGAGAGGAAAGAAGCCAAAAAAAAGACAGCTTTCTGCACCAGGGAACTTGTGAAAGCAGCTAATTCCGGGTGTTTGGAGCTTGAGCCTGAAGAGTTTGCTGCAGAGAGGCTGTAACAGAAAGCGGGGTAAGAACTCCTGGCCCATGTTGGGTGGAGATTCTAGCAGTGAGTAGCTCCTGCCTGAGCCTCGGGCACGCGGCTTTTTCGTGAACTCATGCCCCACAAGTTGGATGCCAGATGTTGTTTGAACCTTAGATGGTCTTATAATAAAAATCCGGAGCCAGATATTGGGGTGAAAGCTGAACGATAAGAGAAGCAGAGCAAACCACAGCCAACCTCACCTTGCCAACTCCTCAAATGATCCTGTTTCCTCAGACTGAAGGCCTCTGAGTCCTTACCCGATAGGATCTCAGCTGAACTGTGCTGTGGGATGTTCTGTATGGCAAATGTGTTGCTCTGATTGGTTAGTAAATAAAACACTGATTGGCCAGTAGTCAGGCAGGAGGAAGTATAGGTGGGACAAGGAGGAGAAGAATTCTGGGAAGTGGAAGGCTGAGTCAGAGACACTGCCAGCCGCCACCATGACAAGCCGCAAGTGAAGATGCCAGTTAGCCATGAGCCACGTGGCAAGGTATAGATTTATAGAAATGGGTTAATTTAAGATATAAGAACAGTTAGCAAGAAGCCTGCTACGGCCATACAGTTTGTAAGCAATATAAGTCTCTGTGTTTACTTGGTTGGGTCTGAGTGGCTGTGGGACTGGCGGGTGACAAAGATTTGTCCTGACTGTGGGCCAGGCAGGAAAACTCTAGCTACAGAACTGCCTTAGTTCCTGTTTCCTCATGCTTTATATACCTTTCTCCACCCAGCCTTGTCTTGGGGTTAAAGGTGTGTGCCACCACTGTCAGGCCTCTATGTCTAATCTAGTGTCTGGCTCTCTCTTCTGATCCCCGCCCCCCTGCAAGTTTATTATCACCACACTGAGTCATCTTATTATCCTAAGGAGAGAGGACTTAAGACCAAAAGAATAAGGAAATCTGTAGGTCAGTTTCCCCACATTAAAAGTCCTGACATTTTTTACTGTGCTTCTCTCTCTTTTAGTTCCAACATCTGACAGCACATATCAGCTTTTTTTTTTTTTTTTTCTTTTTGAGATGGCCTTGTTAGGTAGCCCAGGTTGGCCTGGAAATTGTGTTTCTGCCTCTGCCTTCTGACCATTGACATTACAAGTTCTTCCATACCTGGATTTCAGCAAATACTAACTGAAAAATTAGTTATATATATACCACATAAGGTACAAGAGAGCTAGGCACAGTAACTTATGCCTATAATTACAGCATTTGAAAGGCTCAAGCAGGAGAATTGCCATGAATTTGAGGCCTGATTTTACAACCTGAGTAACTAAGTTCCAGGCCAGGCTGGGCTACAAAACAACCAAGTATGGTGGTGTGTGTCTGTAATTCCAGTGCTTGTGAAGGATTGCCAATACAGAGCCAACCTGGGCTACACCACCAAAAAAAAAAAAAAAAAAAAAAAAAAAAACCTGCCCCATCTTTCCTGTTTCTTTGTCTAAACAGTGGACATAGTAGTACCACCACTGGTGTGCAGTGGTTATTACAGGAGACACCATATTCTTTTTTGTTTTGAGGACACGTGAGCCCTAGAGGAAATGACTATGAGAGCCTGTTGTAAAGGAGCCAGTAGACGGCCAGAGAAGAACTGAGGGGCAAGTGTGTGTGAGAAAAGTTCTTTCGCTGTTAATGTCAAGTTCAGACAGTGTCTTACTTTGTAGTCTAGGCTGGTCTAGAACTAACTGTGTAGCCCAGTGTGGCCTTGAACTTGGGCTGATCCTCCTACCACAGCCTCCCTAGTGCAGTGATTACATGGATGAGCCACCAGGACTTTTAAATTTTATTTATTTATTATATATACAGTGTTCTGTCTGCATATACACCTGCAGGCCAGAGGAGGGCACCAGATCTCATTACAGATGGTTGTGAGCCACCATGTGGTTGCTGGGAATTGAACTCAGGACCTCTGGAAGAGCAGCCAGTGCTCTTAACCTCTGAGCCATCTCTCCAGCCCCTAATCCCAGCTTTTTATTAGACCAATCAAGTGCCCTTAGGCAGATAAGGTAAAAACGGCAACACATCTTTACCTAGTTAAATGCAGCATAAACAAATGCAACACATCTTTACCTAGTTAAACAATTATTCTGTTCCACAACACAGAATTTATAGACAACTTTAGAGCTCTCAGCTCTGGCTCCTGGGAAGCCCAGCATCAAGGTGTCCGCAAATGCAGCATCTGAGAGTGCTTACTTCCAGAGATGTGAGGTTTGGTTTTGTTTTTTAATGTATAGGAGTGCTCTATCTGCATGTATGAGTTTACACCAGAAGAAAGTATCAGATCCCACTAAAGATGGCTGTGAGCCACCATGTGGTTGCTGGGAATTGAACTCAGGCCCTTTAGAAGAGCAGCCAGTGCTCTTACCTCCTGAGCCATCTCCCTAGCCCCTGGCTTCCAGAGATGTCCTGTTTTTATTGCATTGTCACAGACAGAAGGCTGGGCCGTATTCTTATTAGTAGCTACAGGGTGGTCCTTACAGGGAGGGTCACTTACTCAATCAATTGCTGTTAGACATTGAAGGGGGAGCTGTGTTCTCCTTTTGCAAATGAAAACCATGATTAAGAATTTTACATGTCAGCCAGGCGGTGATGTCGCACACCTTTAATCCCAGCACTCGGGAGGCAGAGGCAGGCGGATCTCTGTGAGTTCGAGGCCAGCCTGGTCTACAAAGCGAGTTACAGGACAGCCAAGGCTACACAGTGAAACCTTGTTTGGGGGAAAAAGAGTTTTACATGTGCTGGGATCTGAAGAGGTGACTCAGCGGTTAAGAGCACTTAACTTCTCGCAGGTTCAGATCCAGCACCCACATGGCAGCTCATAACTTACGTCTTTAGCTCCAGTTCCAGGGAATCTGATGCCTCTTCTGGCCTCCATAGGCTTTTGATTGTGTGTGAGACACACACACACACACACACACACACACACACACACAGTTGTAGCTGGAGTTTTCTCTGCATCCCGCCAAGCCCCGGCAGTCTGACAGCCCACTTATAAAATAAACACACAGACGCTTATATTATTTAAACTGTTTAAATAATATAATGGCTCGGGCTTCTAGCTATCTAGTTCTTACATCTTAAATTAACCCATTTCTATAAATCTATACCTTGCCACATGGCTCATGGCTTACCAGCATCTTCACATGCGGCTTGTCATGGCGGCAGCTGGCAGTGTCTCTCTCCTCAACCCAGAATTCCCAGAATTCTCTTCTCTGCTTGCTTGTCCCGCCTACACTTCCTGCCTGGCCACTGGCCAATCAGCATTTTATTTATACTGAGTGATATCCACAGCACACAGTGATGTATTGAGTGCCCCAATAAAGCTTACCTGAGAATCAAAAGACAGATCCAGCCACTAAATTAGGCATAGAGGTCAAGCAGTGGTGGCACACACCTTTAATCCCAGGAGTAATACAGCAGGACACAGAAAGGTATATAAGGCATGAGGAAACAGGAACTTGCTCTCTTTAGACTGAGGATTTCATAGAGGTAAGAACTTGTGGCTGGCTTGCTTTTCTTCTCTGATCTTTCAGCTTTCACCCCAATATCTGACTCTGGGTTTTCTATTAATAAGACTGTTTAGCAATTCATGTTACACACAAAAAATTAAATAAATATTTTTTTAAAAATTTAATTTTATATAGATTGGTGCCTGCATGTTTGTCTGCGTGAGGGTTGTGGGTCCCCTGGAACTGGAGTTACAGACAGCTGTGCGCCACCTTTTGGGTGCTGGGAATTGAACCCAGGTCCTCTGATAGAGCAGCCAGTGCTCTTATCTGCTGAGCCCCTTAAAAAATGTTTTACATGTACAAATTGCCTCAACATCAACTGCTTAAACGGCATCTAAACACTCAATTGTCGTTAACAGTCTGGGGAACTTAAATATTGCTTCAGAGGTAACTTATTTGTATTTTCAAAATTTTATCACTATATATAAGCCTAAAATATATCGACTTGTTTTAAGATAGGGTTGCCCAGGTTATCCACAAATTCAAATCCTCTTTCCTCCTGAGTAGCTGGAATTACAGGTGTGTGCCAGTGCAGCAGGCTAGACCTAAAGATTTAGACAGGGGGATCTCTGTGAGTTCAAGGCTAGTCCAGTCTCTCTAGGGAGTTCCAGGCCACCTAGGGCTGCGTAGTTCTAGAGTCTCAGATGGAGAAATTAGGCAGGCATTCTTTGGATATGCTGTTTCTGAGCCATTGTCCACGCCTTAATGTACTTCAGTCATCACGGTGCCGTAAAACACTGCACGTAATTATAATTTATTATTATTATACAATAGGTGTGCATATGCGTGTGAGTGTGTGCACATGTCTATGCTTATGTGTGTGGGGGAGAGTGCATGAGTGTATTCCAAGTCATAAGATAACAAGACATGCCATCATCGGCAGGAATCCACTCACCTCCTTCAAGACAGGGTCTCTCACTGGTCTTCAGCTCACCAACAGGGCTGGGCTGAGGCAGTGAGCACCAGGCTCTGCCTTGGCTCCCCACTTTGTATTTATACGCCTGTCCCACCACACTCAGCATTGTTAGGCGTGTTGGGGGACCGAGTCAGGCCCTTATGCTTATAACACAAGACCTTGGCTGACTGCGACACCCCCTACCTGCAGAATCACAACTTTAATCATCTGTTATTGTGTGTGTATACATGATATACATGCATGATGTGGTGTGCGTGTGTAACGGGGAGTTGCTTCTCTCCTTCCGCTTTTACAGAGGTCCTGGGGCTTGAACTCAGGTCCCCAGGCTTGGTGGCAAGCACCTTTAGCCATCTCACCTGTCCCATTTTTTACTTCTTTGAAACAGGGTTTCACTATGAAGCCCTGGCTAGCCTGGAACTCACTATGTAGACCAGGCTGGCCCCAAAGTCACAAAGACCCACCTACCTCGGGCCTCTCAAGTGCTGGGATTAAAAGTGTGTACCACCACACCTGGTCATGTGACCATACTTTTTTCCGTCTTTGTGACTATATTTTTGATGTTCCCATTACTGACATTGATCAGTAGCGGTGGCTATGGCCTCAGTTCCTCCTCTGCCGTGCCCTTCTGCTCTGTAAAATGTACTTCTCTGTGGGGCAGTTGAGACCCTAGTACTTGCTGTGCTCCTCATCAGATTATCAAACTTTTCATTAAAAAAGGAGGAGAAGGAAGAAGGAAAGAACATTGGGTCATCTGGCAACTTTCCCGCTTCCCATTGTCCTCTTACCGCCGGCCAGTGCAGTAGCTGCGGAGGGCCAGCAGGTGTCAGCACCAAGGCGCATGCCCCGTGCCTTTGTTTCAGGATTCTCGGTGGCAGACCTCACCCTTCAAGATTTCCTGTCCCTGGCACTGCCGAGACACGGGGCCATCTCTCCTTTGTGTGCCGGGCTCCATCTTCCCGGGGGCTCTGTGGGAAAGGGACTCCCGCACGAGAAGGACAAAACCCTACGTAATGTGGGGGAGCAGTCCACACAAGAAAGAGGAGGACTCCACACGGAAGGGAAGGGAGCACCCATCTCTGGGGAAGACAAGATCTGACTCAGCAGGAGGGGCTGAGACCCGGGGGAACGGCACTGGGCCGCGATGGAAAGACGGCTGGGCAGGCGGGCAGCTGGCTCAACTCCAGGCCGTGGTTCTCGGTGGAAAACGGGCAGAGGAGGAGGCCAAGTGGTCAAGATCTGAGGGCTGGGTGCTTTCTCTAAGTGGTCATTTTCTAGGGATGGGTGGGGACTATTTCCACTTTTCACAGAAAGACGGAAGTATAGAGGCTCCAGGGGCCACTGAGATGGCTCATTGTGTAAAGGCGCTTGCCCCCCAACATGACAACGTTGATCCCTGGCACCAACATGGGAGAGAACTGACTCCCACACGTTGTCTCTGACCCCCTCACGTGTGCTGTGGCAGACATGTGCTCACCAACCCCCAAATAAATGCCAGAGGAGGAGGAGGAGGAGGAGGAGGAGGAGGAGGAGGAGGAGGAGGAGGAGGAGGAGGAGAGTTTCCTGCCTCCAGATTCCTGCTTTGGTTTCACACCTGGGCTTCCCTCCACAATGGACTGTAGCGTGTAAGCCAAATAGACTCTTTCCTTCCCACATTGCTTCTGGCCAGTGTTTTATTACAGTAATAAAAGCAAACTATGACCATTTCCTAGCTGTATGATGGGTGGTTTGAATGAGGAATGTCCCCCATAGTCGCAGGCATTTGAACACTTGGTGACAATTTTGGGGAGGCCTAGGAGTTGTGCCCTTACTGCAGGGGCAGGGTAGGCTTTAAAAGTAAAAAGTTTTGGGGGCTGGAGAGATGGCTCAGAGGTCAAGAGCTCTGGCTGCTCTTCCAGAAGTCCTGAGTTCAATTCCCAGCATCCACATGGCGGCTCAAAACCATCTATAATGAGATCTAGAGCTGGGCAGTGGTGGCGCACCTTTAATCCCAGCACTTGGGAGGCAGAGGCAGGCGGATTTCAGTGAATACGAGGCCAGTCTGGTCTACAAAGTGAGATCCAGGACAGCCAGGGCTGTTAAACAGAGAAACCCTGGCTCAAAAAAAAAAAAACCCAAAGAGATCTGGTGCCCTCTTCTGGCATGCAGGCAGAACACGTAGTAAATAAATCTTTTTTTTTTTTTTTTTAAAGGTAAAAAGTCTTGCCTACTGGGTTACTCTCTCTGCTCCATGCTTAGGTTAAGATGTGAGCTTTCAGTATTCTCCTGGTGCCATGGCTGCCGCTGGCTGCCACGCCTTCCCACCATGGGGGACTCATTCCTATTAGCCCAAATGAAGTCTTCTATAAGTTGCCTGGTCGTGGTATTTTTTATCACAGCAACAGAGAAGTAATTATTGGACCAAGAGTGGAGCCATGTGAGGAGAATCCAGAGTGCTTGTAAGAAAATAAGACAAAAGTCTTGTGACCTCCGTTTCTTCAGATCACGTCATTGTTCCTGGGACGTGCGTTCGTGCTCCTCCCGGGAACAGCAGAAACGCCTGCGGTTCCTTCAGGTGGTGCGTTACAACTGCCTATTGTCTCTATGGAAAAACACGGTTTTGCCAGTGTAGCTTGCCCACAACATGCAGCTTGTCCTTGTGATTGGACACTTTACTCCTGGGACTCTTCTTAACCCGCATGCAGAGTGTAAACTGTCTGATGCTCTGAATAAGGTTGGCTATTGCATGAGACTTTAGTCCACCTCATTTATGGGCTCCATTCTCCCAGGTCCCACCACTTCTAGAGAGGTAAACACTAACTAGTACAGTTACTAGTGTAACTTGGAAAGTTGCTAAACTTCACAGAAACTCAACCTTCCTTTGTCTATAAAATGCAAAGAATAAGATCTACCTTGTAGAATTCCTGTAGAAATTAATGACATACAAAGCCACACCCAAAAAATATCTTCCAAATGCAATACTTGGGAGGCTGAAGCAGGATGATTCTGGTGTTAACGAAGAGAGACCCTATCTCAATAAAACAGCAGGGCATGGTGCACGCCTTTAATCCCAGTACTCAGGAGGCAGAAGCAGGCAGATCCCTTGTGAGGTCCAGGCTAGCTTGGTCTGCTAATTAAGTTACAGGCCAGCCAAAGCTACATAGAGACCTTGTTTCAAAAACAAACAGAAAATTAAATGTTAAGAAAAAAATTATTGGCTTCTTCCCAATATATCT
Organism: Peromyscus leucopus; assembly: GCF_004664715.2. Classification (NCBI taxonomy): domain Eukaryota; kingdom Metazoa; phylum Chordata; class Mammalia; order Rodentia; family Cricetidae; genus Peromyscus; species Peromyscus leucopus. The sequence goes on from NC_051074.1 coordinate 2,964,755, forward strand.
CTTGTCTGTTGTTTTTAATTATATCATTTGTGTGTGTGTGTTTTCACACACATATACTCACATATGCTATGGCTTGCTGTAGAATATTATTTTAAGCTGTGTTACATTTGTTTATGCTGTGAAAAGTTTGTTTAATGATGCAAAGATGTGTTGCATTCTGTTATGTTGCACTTGTTTAACTCTGGGAAGCTGTGTTACTTTGCCTGTCTAAACATCTGTTTGGTGTAATAAAGAGCTGAATGGCCAATAGCTAGGCAGGAGAAAGGATAGGCGGGGCTGGCAGGCAGCGAGAATAAATAGAAGAATCTGAGAGAAAGGAGATAAAGGAGAAACAAGAGAAGAAAGAGGAGGACATCAGGGTCCAGCCACCCAGCTACAGAATCAACAATGAAAAGAGAGAGAGAGAGAGGTTGTAACACGAATTGCTAAACGATCTTATTAATAAAAAACCCAGAGCCAGATATTGGGGTGAGAGCTGAAAGATCAGATAAACAGAACAAGCCAGCCATGTTCTTATTTTTATAAAATCTTCAGCCTCATGAGCATGAGTTCCTGTTTCCTTGCATTTTATAAACCTTTTTTCTCCCCTGACATAATTTCCTGGAATCCCAAGCAAAGACATGAGATTTCAAGTGTTAGGATTAAAGGTGTGTGCCACCACTGCCTGGCTCTGTTTCCAGTATGGCTTTGAACTCACAGAATCCAGAATTCTCTGCCTCCCAGTGATAGGATTAAAGGTATGTGCCACCACTGTCTGGCCTCTATGTCTAATCTAGTGGCTGGCTCTGTGCTCTGATCCCCAGATAAGTTTATTAGGGTACACAATATATTGGGTTACACAATATATCGCCACAAGAGGTATATAAAATAAAGATAAAAGCCCAGAGGCAAAAAATAAACGGGATAATTTAAGAAAAAGCTCACTAGTAACAAGCCAAGCCTAGGCCAACATTTATAAGTAATAATGAGCCTCCCTGTGTGATTTATTTGGGAGCTGTGTGGTGGGTTGTAGAGGTATTTGCTCCGGTCATGACCTTAGGCTATAGGGCCAAAGGAGGTGATGCTTCCTGCCATTGCTCATGACCTCTTAAAAGGAGAGAGAGAAAAGGGTCAAATGCCTCTTTTCTCTGCTCCTGCCTGTGAGGTGGATTCACTCCTGGTCACATCAGAAGACGACTTCCTTCAGCTGTCTATTCCGTTCTGTATTCATGAGTGTATTTTCTCAGTTTTACCTTAATAAACTTCCCTAAACTTCTTAAACAGACTCCCATGGATTTACCTCTTTAGCGGGTCCCCAAAGAGCCAAAAGAGTAAAGAATAAAATCAACCAGCGAGAACGGCTGTCATGTGGAGGTCAGAGGACAACTTTTGGTCACTGTATTAGTTATTTTTCTGTTGCTGTGATAAAAACACCATGACCAACACAGAAGACTTTATTTGGGCTAACGGGAATGAGAGTCCTCCGTGGCAGCGAGCGGCAGGCTTGGCACCAGATGAAGAAGGCTGAAAGCTCACATCTTAACCCAAACACAAAGCGGGGAGAGTAAACTGCAAACAGGCAAGTCTGTTCTCGCCTTCTACTGAGTCCGTACCAGACGGAACTCAAGTGTCGGGCTGGGTGGGAGGGCCTTTCCCTGCTGAGCTGTCTCCCGGGCTCCTTTTCCTCCAGTTTCTGAAGAGTCTACAGGAAGCTGCTTATTGGTTCTCTTCTGTGTTTCTTCGTTTCATGTTGCTATGGAGCCCAGGCTGTCCTGGGACGCGCTGCCCCAGCATTCTGACTGCTGAGGTTACAGGACAGTGGGCATTTGCCACCATGCGGAACCTTACATGTTTTTATTTCTTTAATAATTAGCTAGTTTTGTAAAGATTCATGTTTATATGCATGCCTGTGTGAGTACATGTGCACACAGGTTTCCTCAGACCCCTGGGAGTGGAGTTCTGGGCAGGTGTGAGCCACCCAGTGAGGGTGCTGGCAACTGCACTCTGCAGAGTCCTCTGCAAGCGCTCTTAACTGCTAAGCCATCTCTCCAACCCCGTAGTTCTGTTTGGTGGTTTTATATTTGTTATTGTTTTCTATGAGATGGTCTTACTCTGTAGCCCTAGACTGTCCCAGGACCAATAGTGATCCTCCTGCCTCAACCTCCTTGAAAAGTTTCTGTACCCTGATATTAAGCCCTCTGCTGACACAGTAATCCAAATCAGACTGAATCAAACCAAACTAAGAAAAAGCCCAAGTTTAATGAGTAAGACGCTCCCGGATGATTTTCCAGCCCCCAGAAAGGAGACAGGGGACAGAGACCAAAAAATCACGTGTCCTTTCTCTGTGGGGCAGTTTAAATACCCTGTGGGAGTGGTCTTGAGCATCTCTGAGGAGGAGCTGCCTTTTGGCAGGCTTTCTGAGATGAGGCAGGGTTTGGAGAGAGAGAGATGAGGGAGGAGGGCTGAGAAGCAGCTTCCCCAGACCGCTCCTAAGTGCTGGAATTACAGGTGCCTCACTCACTGTTCTATTGCTGTGAAGAGACACCCTGACCTTGGCAACTCTTATGGGGGGGGGGCTTGCTGTGGTGATTTGAGTAGGCACGGCCCCCTGTAGACTGAGGTTTTTGAATGCTTGGTGAAGGAAGAATTCCCACAAGCTATAGCCAGTTTGACACTATAGTGTTAAACCTGGCCTTGATCTGCCTTTTGTGATTCTTACCTCCTGTCTGAACCTTCTGTTTGAAGTCTTATCTGAGAGTTTCCCTAGGGGACCAAAGCCTATGCAAACGCATTACAACAGGGGCTGGAGAGATGGCTCAGTGGTTAAGAGCACTGGCTGCTCTTCCGGAGGGTCCTGAGTTCAGTGGCTCACGACCATCTGTAATGAAATCTGGTTCCCTCTTCTGGCCTGCAGGATACATGTAGATAAAACTCTAAAAAATATTTATTAAAAAAAAAAAAAAGTAGTACAACAACCAAGAAAACTGTGGTATTGTTACTGGCATTGTCCCCTCTCGGGGGCTTAGATCAAAGACTTTGGAATTTGTTAGTTATTTAGCTGCGTTGTGTTCTTACCCTGCAAGGAAATGTCATGAAACATGACAGAATCCGCTTATAAGAGTTTATTAGAGATAAAGGGATAGAGAGTGCCCAGGCCTGTGGGAGAGACACGTGTGTGAAGAGACTGGGAAACATGGCGCTCGACTTTTAAAACCGGCTGGGGGTGTGGCCAGGTCAAGTCACTACTCTACTCGTGTGCGTAGATCACATGGTCACGTTGTGCGCTTACGTGACCATGTAACGTCATGGACCCTGATCACGCGAGACCCCTTGGCCCGGAACTTGCTAGGCGGAGATATCCGGGCCCACCGGGTATCCTAGCTATGAGAGACGCTTTGATCCGGAAATGGCTAGGCGGAAGTGTCCGCCTGGTAAATAAACCCTTCAGAATTAACTTGCTAAAGGTGTGACTTTTTTTTTTAAAGATTTATTTATTATGTGTAAAGTGTTCTGCCTGCATGTATGCCTGCAGGCCAGAAGAGGGCACCAGATCTCATTACGATGGTTGTGAGCCACCTTGTGGTTGCTGGGAATTGAACTCAGGACCTCTAGAAGAGTAGCCAGTGCTTGTAACCTCTGAGCCATCTCTCCAGCCTCCTAAAGGTGTGATTTGTAAAACAATAAAAGGTTCCTTTGCTCATAGAGGGCTGTTAAGTCCGTAGAGGTTAATCTACCCTGCAGCTGAAAAAGGCTAAAAGTTCATCCTCAAGGTGCCTCTGTACTTCTTTCCATGGATCTGTGTGAACCTACACCCACATCTGGATTACAACAGCTTGACCCATAGGGAGTGGCACTATTAGGAGATATGGCCATGTTGGAGGAAGTGAGTCACTGGGGGTGGGCTTTGAGGTCTCAGAAGCTCAAGACTGGCCAGTGAGTCTGAGTCTCCTTCTGCTGCCTGCAGAACAAGATGTAGAACTCTCAGCTCCTTCTCCAGCACCATGTCTGTCTGCATGCTGCCATGCTTCCCGCTGTGATGAAAATGGACTAAACCTCTGAACTGTAAGCCAGCACCAATTAATGCTTTCCTTTAAAAGAGTTGCTGTGGTCATGGTGTCTCTCTACAACAATAGAAACCCAAAGAAGATACTTGCTTACAGTTTCCGGGCTTAGTCCATCATCTGAAGCTGGAGAGCATGGCTGCAGGCATGGTGCTGGAGAAGTGGCTGAGAGCTACATCTGTAGGCACGGGTCCGGGCTGAGACTGACTGGGCCTGGCTTGTGCTTTCGAAAGCTCAAAGCCCACCCCCTACTCCGACAAGGCCATACCTGCTAATCCTTCCAAAGAGTTCCACTCCCTAATGACTAAGCATTCAAACACGTGAGCCTTTGGGGGCCATTCTTATTCAAACCACCACAGTAGGGGGAGCCCTTTTGGGTTACAGAGAGAGCTCTCCAGGACCATGCTGGTGGCTGTGGGCCATTTCCCTGGAAGGAGTCTCATCCACTCTCACACTGAATCTGATACCCTGCTGTGTCTTCCCTGGGGCTGCCTGAGAAGCCAAAGCTGCTCCCACTGCGGCCGGTCAGTAGGCCAGCCACACCCAGCTTTAAACCAGCAACGTTTCAAAAGACATGTGTAAATCCAAAATGGAATCACCAAAATAGATGCCCAGAGGGCAGTGACACTGTACAGTACCAACCCTGTCCAGAGAGGATTAATTTCGCAGCTGTGACAGGTCTGTTAACCTTAGAGACAAGGCCTTGATGACTAAACACTCAATTCCTCCAGACTCCTCTGTTCATAGTCCAGGCTCAAAGTGCCTTTTGAGGCATACATGCAGACTAACTACCCATATTCATTTTTTAAAAAAATTTTTTTCAGGTGCCTTTTAGGAAAACATGACCTTTTTTTACACTTGATCTTAGCCAAAAGGCCGAGAAGCGATGAAAAAAACATGACTTTTTTTAGGGCCGAGGTTTTAGTGTCTAAGTTTGAACAACTCAGGGCCAGAAATGACAAAGCAGTTGGAAGCATAAGCAAGACCTCACTATATATGATGTGAGGTGTAAAAATCATAGGAATAGTGGGAGAGACTGTATTCCTTATCCATGCTGAAAAAATACAACCTGAAAACAAATTCAGCTGTGCCGGCCCATTTATTTTCCCTCAGATTTGAAATCTGAGATCTGACGTCCCTTTTGTACACCTGCAGGGTCAAGTAATGTCAGTATTTCCCCAATCCTTGAATCAGGAGCAATCTCTAGTCTTATTACAGTCCAGGACAGAGGGTTTGTAAAGATTTGTATGGATTAGGCCGTATTAGACCTGATTGTTTTTTTCTGTAATAACTTTACTGGCTTTAAGATGTATTCTGGCTTATCTACATAAGACTATAAAACAGTATGATAGAGAAAGAGCTATATTCACTGGGGGGCTGCCTAATCTTCAACATAATTGAAACAGCTGAAACAAAAGGGGGAAATTAAGTAGGAAATCCACTAGAGTCGATGTATCTAGGGTAAGCTTCAGAATGAACAGGTGTTTTCTGGAAGTACTTAAACCTTGAAGAAATCGTTGTGGAAAACGGTGATTATTTCCTGTGATTTATAGGGTTGTTTTTCTGAAGCCTTTGTATAACACCAGTCACAAGACAGTCCTGCCCACCAGGCTATCCTGCACTGGGTACTGCCCACCAGGCTATCCTGCACTGGGTACTGCCCACCTGGTTATCCTGCACTGGGTACTGCCCATCAGGCTATCCTGCATTGGGCACTACCCACCAGGCTATCCTGCATTGAGTACTGCCCACCTGTCTATCCTGCATTGGGCACTGCCCACCAGGCTATCCTGCACTGGGTACTGCCCACCTGGTTATCCTGCACTGGGTACTGCCCACCAGGCTATCCTGCACTGGGCACTGCCCACCAGGCTATCCTGCACTGGGTACTGCCCACCAGGCTATCCTGCACTGGGTACTGCCCACCAGGCTATCCTGCCCTGGGTACTGCCCACCAGGCTATCCTGCACTGGGTACTGCACACCTGGCTATCCTGCATTTAGTACTGCCCACCTGTCTATCCTGCACTGGGCACTGCCCACCAGGCTATCCTGCACTGGGCACTGCCCACCAGGCTATCCTGCATTGGGCACTGCCCACCAGGCTATCCTGCACTGGGTACTGCCCACCAGGCTATCCTGCACTGGGTACTGCACACCTGGCTATCCTGCATTGGGCACTGCCCACCAGGCTATCCTGCACTGGGCACTGCCCACAGTGTACAACAGGACTGAAGCGCAGAGGTCTGATGCTTTCCTTCACAAGATACCAAGAGTGGACCAGGGACTTTGGCATGGGGAACGTTTTCCCCCAAACATCTGTGTGACAGTCAACAGATGTGCTTCTGCCTGGCTGCTGGAGGTCCAACCGTTGAGGCGCGACCTCCCTGCTTTGCATGTAAGGCCTAATTTCATCCTGGAGTGTCTCTCCTTTGACTGTCCCACATGACTCACACCCTGACAGGAAGTGACATCTCACACACGTGAGTGCTTCCAAACGTGGGCATGATGTTTTTATATTGGGGGTGGCCACCTGAATAAACTGCCTGGATCCAAGAGACTCCAGGGCTCTCTGTGCAGGGCCGCCTGAAGTCCCACAGCTTACCATCCCAGCTCCCCGCTGACGTGATTCATATTCACGGAGAAGGATGAATGGAACAATAGCAGCTCATTTTCATAAAGCCTGAAATCAGAGAACCTTTCCTGGAATCCAGTCGTCAGCTCTTTCATTCTGGGAATGTAGTTCAAGCCACAACTTTTATTTTCAGAAACTAATTTCAGCATGGAGAAATGGGCCAGACAGGGTCCTTGTCAAACACAAGACAAAGACAGTTTTGCCAGGAATGAGCGAAGTGAGTCATGCATTTGTATAACTATAATATATAATAATGCATTTGTATAACTATAATGGCCGTCCTTGCCAAGAACTATCAGCATATTTAAATGGCTTGTGATATCAGTCAAGAAGGCCAAGTCTTTGGCCTCATCTCTGCTTCCAAGCTCAGGCATGGAATTCCCTGCAGAGCAAGTCAGCTCCCCCCAACGGTTCAAAGTCGGCCTCAGTACTCTAGCACAACTCTGCAGCCATATTGCCCAGCTAACTCCCTGACCAAAGCTCTGAACTCCTGTGGTACCAGAGAGGGTAAGGGTGTCCAGGTTATGGTGTGGGGCTGCCAGGGCTATTGGCTATGTAGTTAAGGATGACCTTGAACTCCTGACGCTCCAACCTCCACCTTGATAACATGATCCAGGTAGGTAGGTTTCCAGCACAAT